>NC_053028.1:205518819-205706250 GCF_003073215.2 Triticum urartu | reverse complement strand
CTAAGGTTAGTTCATCAAAATGAGAGCCACAAGTTGGCAAGCCTAAGGGAATCTTGCCTTATTTTTTGTGTGTATGCCATGTGGTGTCCAAGTGTGGCTTGACTAAGGTGTGGCTTGAACCAAACACTCACCTCATAGATTCTACATGGTGTGGCCATGAACCAAACATCCTCATAGATTCCCAACGACTGAGAAGGAGCAAGGAACCTCGCGGTAGAGCGTCTGCACTCATAATATTTTATATTATACCTTGCTCATGCATATATTAAATGCTTAGAGCCAACCTAATAGCCATTCTAAGAGCCAACCTATTATATGAGTATTTTTTATGATGACTCTAGGTGAGGTGGCATCTCCTTATAGCCAACAGCCGGCTACATTGGAGCACTCCGGCAAGGCCTAGAGGTTAATTTGAGAACAAGTGCCTCGAGGTTAATTTGACCGACGGACCAAACGAGACGGGCGTGCCATGCCGTGAGTGGGTCCAGTTTCTCGTTTTGAACTTGTTTGGTGTAGTAGTAACACTTGGTTCTGACTATTGATAAGATTTTATATAGGGCCGAATGTATTCTTCGAGGATGCCTTTGACTATTGATAAGATTTTATATAATTTGAAAATTATATCATTCGAAGATCCTTTCACGTTCAGTTTTCAAAAAAAGATCCTTTCACATATGAATTTGACTGTATGCTTTTAGCAACTTGCATGTCCGATACTGCTCCTGTTTGGATACTCTAACTTAGCTAGAGGTTAGACTAACTCATGACTAACCCTGAACTAACTGTAGCCAAAGAGGTGTTCGGATGACAGGGTTAGATTGACAATAAATGTGCTTGATGGAGAGAGAAAAGTGATATTTTAGTGGGCCCAATGAGAACTATCTCCAATTAGCACCTCTTGGGTGGGATAGTTTTTTTTGATGGGTTCAGTGCAATTTGCTCCAATTTAACCCTCATGTTTGGATACTTTAGGGCTATTTGGGCCCCAACTAGCTCAAACTAACTCCAAACCATGGATCCAAACAGGGCCAAAGTTAGTCTCCGAAAATGCATTAATCCCTATATACATGGATAGACGGAGTACATGATACTAGCAAACGCTCACCATTAGTAGTAGTTCATTGGTTGGTTTCGATTTTTGATTCAGTTGTTGTGCTACTACCGTCCAATATTCGCGTGTGGTTGTTTCTAGAATAAAAAAAGGAGGTACTCCCTCCTTCTAGGTGTGTAGGTCACCTAAGGTGGAGTAGCGCAACCTAGGTGGCTGCGGATTGGAAGAGGCCAAATAATCAGACCGAAAATTCTTCCAATCACCGCGCCACTTTTTCCTCCTAAACCAAACGGAGATTAGCAATGAATCCCTAATTAATAGGGCTGTCGTTTCACCCAAACCATGCAGGCCCATTGACGTGCATGCAAACTAGGGTCAATACCTCCCCTAATCATCGCGTTCCTTCTCTTCATGCATATGTCACTCATTCTCTCCCTCATTAACTTCCTCCCCTGCGTGGTTCAGCCAAAAAAATTTCTCGCTGAGGAACGAGGAAGGAATTTAATGCATTGTGCCTAAGTGTTTTGGGAATATCTGATTTTCGTAAGGTGACTTACACACCTAGACGGAGGGAGTAGTACTTACTGTGGGAAAGGTGAAGTGATGGTTGCTTCGCCCGAGCAACTTACTACTCTGGAAATATGGGAGTACCAGTGGATTAAACGAATAGAGAAATGATGGTTGCTTCGTCCAATCAACTTACTATGGCGAAGGTGGGGCTATGTGATTTGACTACTAACTAGTCATTACTACTGCGACGCAACGACCGGGGTGAATCTCTCCCTGTAGTTGTGCACTCAATATTGCTGCATGGTAGGTGGAGCCGGATGAAGGATGTCCCACATGTCGGCGAAACGAAGTTGAATTGTTTATGGCATTGCTATAAATCCTTCAGGATTTGTTTATATGTACAGATAATTTTAATGAAATTGTACTGTGATGCTATGAAGGTTTCAACTTTGGTTCCCGCAGGAAAAAAAGGTTTCAACTTAGGATTCATGTGTCCTCTTGCCTCAAGATTATCTTGTTACAACATTCCATCAAATACAAATGAAACTACCATCGCTGCTAATGCATCTCAATGGTTCGCAGATCAGCGTCAATATTCACATCACAACCAAAGACAAATTGTGAGAAGGTGTACAAATAAAGAAAAAAAATATAATTGATTGATGTTGTTCGTAGGCATGGCTCCATTTCCTAGGCACAGTGTTCATTGCTTTGCAGCTAGTTTCACCCAGCTCTTTAGCTAAAAAAGAGGTGTATGGAGGACATCACAATCCGATCATTTTGTGCAGCTCCACTAAAATCGAGCTGACCATCCCTGTTTGCAAAGATATCCAGTCAGTGTGATGACAATAATAGTGGAACTAGATGATGAAATATAACACACAAAAATAGAAGCCGATCACCTCTGCGATCTCTCTTTAGGACTAAATACTTGTTGGAGAAGATTAGGCATGAATTTGGATGAGGAGGACAGCAAAACCAATCTCCCTTTCTGCAGTCCCACAGAAATGTAAAAACGTTGCCCGTGTGACATTTTGGCAGAACTGCACAAAACACTCTTAAGAAAAAATGATTTGTGCAGTTCACCAAAAGGTCGCAATAGCAACAAGGTGAAATGGATATCCCTATTTGCAAACGAAGGTAGAAAGGAAATAATTACTGCCCAATAACACGAGTTGAAGACACATAAGCCGACAAAAAATAAGCATATTCCATGTAATAAGGGGAAGATAGCAGCATGGTGGTTTATCAGAAATGGTTTGAGGACGAGATTACAAGATGGAAAGTACGCCGGCCGAGATACGTTTTAAGCAAACAACTAAAGAAGATCCACATGCAGGATTTTCCACATGCAGCAACATGGGAAGATGGGCAGTGGAGCAAGGCTGGAGGAAGCTATACCTAAGGGTCATCAAGATGTTACTAGGAGGGCGCCGGCGGCCGGGATCTTACCATACTGCGGTAGCGAGCAAGTGGCGAAGGCCCTACGCGTCGGGGCTTGGTCAGAGAGAATGGCGGGTACCGCAGAATGGGACGTGCTGCCTCAACGCTGTCGAACGGACAAACGATGCACATCCTCCCTTTCCGCCGGCAAACGGGATGCGGCCAGATCACTGACCAACGGTGAGAGAGAGGCCACCGACGCCTTGTCTGAGATGGTGTGACGAGAGACAAACCCCAGCAGGCAGGCTCCATTGTATATAGTGGAGCGGATTTTTCAATTTTCCCCACGATAATCGTTTTATATTCCATACGTGCCATTGAGGAATATAACTTTATTTAATACTGATGCGTCAAGTCAAACTTTGTTCTATCTACGCATGGTACACAACCCTCCTTCGAGTAAACAACCGCTACACGCATCAAATTATCACGTGGGCTGCCTTTTCATACAGAAACAAACTCCACCGTGTACCCGCGCAGGTGTAGCCGGGAACGAGACGCGAGTATGTGCGTCCTGCGTGCACCTCTTCTTTAGGTGCAGGTACGTACGTGGGTGGGTGTGAGAGAGATGGTTTGTTGATATATCATATATAGAGGCAGCGATCCACGAGAAGAGAGTAGAGGGATCATCGGGGTGAGATATCGATAGAATCGAAAATAGGGATGAAGTGTGTGGTTGTGCGATCGACAAAGAGTGCCATGGAATTTGTGTTTGCCCACGTCAAAGATACAAGGCGGCTGGCCTACTGGAATTTGAGAGGGCAGAGGTGTAGTTTTTCTCTGTCGCATGGATACCTACCTACAATGTTCGACTATCGGGGGGGGGGGGGGGGGGGGGGGGGGGCAGAGACCTAACTATAGAGAGTTAGATCGACTAGTATATGTGTGGAGAAGGAGAGAGACCTAGTTATGTATTGAGGGAGATCAATCGGCATCCATCCATATGTGTAGCAGAGGAATAAGGTTGGGAGAGAGACAAAGGTAGAGTGTCGGAGGGTTGGTGGTGGAGTGGCTTCTCACAAATGGTGGGAGAGGCCTGCTGGACAAACGAAGGGTACGAGTGCAATATCAATAAGAGAGGGCCGGGGATGTCTGTCTGTCTATGCACGTGCGTGTGAGAGACGGGTCGGGAGGTATGCAAGGATGATGAGGGGACACGATATGGTTGTAGTAAGCATACGTAACTACATAGGAAGATCAACCATTGTGTCCCGAGAAAGGGAGAGACATAACTAGTGAGGTAAGTCTATCAATGCGTGGGGAAAAAGAATTATAGTCGACCTAGCTATATGTAGGGAGATCAGTACATATACATGCATGCATGTGTTAGAAGCAAATAAGGTCCGGAGAGACAGACAGGGGGAGAGGGGTGCGGCTAGGAGGTGGTGCGAGAGGCCTACTATGTCGAGGGGGGAGTGTGCGAGTATGAGATCGATGAAAAGAGGGGCGGGAGTGTGCACCTGCATGGAACCGTATTGGACATAGGGGGCATGGACGGTGAGAAGAGAAGAGGGGAAGTATGTGTTTGTGGTAGGCACACTTGGTTAGAGAGGTATATCGACTGGTGTGTGCCGGAAAGAAGGAGCCGGGGGGCCTACACACACCGCGGGTGAACGACCTAAAGAGAAATAACAAACGTGCGCAATGGAGGGGACGCTGAGAAAGGGTGAGAGTGGGGCGGGCGTGTGCATGCATGATAGAAAGTTAGCTCTAGCTAAGTACAAAGAGAAGAGGATCGTGAAGGTGTAAAAGACGAATAGAGATCATAATTCATTATAAAAAAGTGGATACAGATACTTGAAGAAGATATCATAATGTAGAACATTGATTATAATTTGGGCTAATGTGTGGTTTTGCAGCTCAGGGCTAAATACTTGTCATAATGTAGGGGGGCACTATACTTTGTGTGATAAACACGGTGTACGTATGGAACATAGTTTAGATTATGAATATCTAGTTAGTACATCAAATGTACTATTATTTGGAATGAACATCAAGTGTATTCAAAAAATTAAATTCGAGTTCATATAGTACACATAGTTCATATCTATCTCTATAGTAATCATGTGGTGTGTTGTTAAGGTAATACACGAATGATGGTTGAAGTTGGCAACAATCATGATTGTAGATTCTTATTCAAATAGAGAAACGAATTCAAATTTAGTTCAAATTGCAGCGGTAGTATAGATATTTGGAATGCACTAAAATGTTGGTATGAGTAGGTTACATGCATTATGTAGCCAGCGAAAAAAATTAATTGGACATAATATGGATTCATAGCTTTGAATAGCATTTGTATAGTAAAACAGGACAAGACTCTCTCTTTGTGTGGTGTGAATAGTTTTATTTTTTTTGTTTTTTTTCGTTGAGGGAAGTGCAAATTGATTTGGTACATACAACTACAATATTACACATTAGGCTTGTCCCCAAAATACAAACCACGCCTTGTTATATCCCAAAATTCAGATATCGTGCTCCCAAAACTCGCGCCTTCACAACCCGCGCCTTGCTATCCCGAAATTACAACGCGCGCGAAAACTCCCTCCAGCTGCCAAATCCCGACACGCGAAATCCCACTTCTAACCCTGAGCCGAAAGGGATGCTAGTACAAATCGGTGGGGATACTTTTGTAACACACCCTACATTTTGGACAAGCACGTCCCTAAGTCATGGTTCCCCCTCCCATCGCCTCCTTTTCACCATTCGAAATCCCAGGCCGCCATAACCTCTTCACTCGAGCCGCAAAACCCCACCCTCCTCCGTCTGCCACCTCACCGCTGCCCAGCTGGAGCTTCTTCCCCAACGACGTCGTCCACCGCAACAGCTCGACGCCCCTCATCCACCTCCCCGGATGAGGGTCCGTCGTCCATCTCATCGTCCCGCTAGTTCAGCCGCCTCGTCCTCCACCTCCAAGGAGCTGCTCCGATGATTGCCTTGTCTATCGCGCCTGCTCCATCCCAACAGCGCCGCCTTAACCTGCTCCACCGGAGCTGCAACATCCTCACCGACTCCTCGGACAAAGCAGAGACCTACTCGGCGCCACCAAAGAGGTTGTACACTCATCGCGTCACACCTTCTCCTTAACTCGACCTCCCGGCACCGACGGTGCTCTGTCCCGCACCCCCATGGCGCGGCTACCTTGAAGCCGGCGCCATGGGCGACTGTGACGCCCCCGATTTAATCGTACACTAATCATACACGCAAACGTGTACGATCAAGACCAGGGACTCACGGGAAGATATCACAACACAACTCTAAAAAAATAAAATACGTCATACAAGCATCATATTACAAGCCAGGGGCCTCGAAGGCTCGAATACAAGAGCTCGATCATAGACGAGTCAGCGGAAGCAACAATATCTGAGTACAGACATAAGTTAAACAAGTTGCCATAAGATGGCTAGCACAAACTGGGATACAGATCGAAAGAGGCGCAGGCCTCCTGCCTGGGATCCTCCTAACTACTCCTGGTCGTCGTCAGCGGGCATCACGTAGTAGTAGGCACCTCCGGTGTAGTAGGAGTCGTCGTCGAAGGTGGCGTCTGGCTCCTGGGCTCCAACATCTGGTTGCGACAACCAGGTAGAAGGGAAGGGGGGAAAAGAGGGAGAAATGCAACCGTGAGTACTCATCCAAAGTACTCGCAAGCAAGGAGCTATACTACATATGTATGCATTGGTATCAACTGGAATAAGGCTATCATAGGTGGACTGAACTGCAGAATGCCGGAATAAGAGGGGGATAGCTAGTCCTTTCGATGACTACGCTTCTGGCAGCCTCCGTCTTGCAGCATGTAGAAGAGAGTAGACTGAAGTCCTCCAAGTAGCATCGCATAGCATAACCCTAACCGATGATCCTCCCCTCGTCGCCCTGTGAGAGAGCGACCACCGGTTGTATCTGGCACTTGGAAGGGTGTGTTTTATTAAGTATCCGGTTCTAGTTCTCATAAGGTCAAGATACAACTCCAAGTCGTCCTGTTACCGAAGATCACGGCTATTCGAATAGATTAACTTCCCTGCAGGGGTGCACCACATACCCCAACACGCTCGATACCATTTGGCCGGACACACTTTCCTGGGTCATGCCCGGCCTCGGAAGATCAACACATCGCAGCCCCACCTAGGCACAACAGAGAGGTCAGCACGCCGGTCTAAACCTAAGCGCACAGGGGTCTGGGCCCATCGCCCTTAGCACACCTGCACGTTGCGAACGCGGCCGAAAGCAGACCTAGCCCAGTGGCCTTCCAGTCCAATCCAGCGCGCGCCACTCAGTCGCTGACGTCACGAAGGCTTCGGCTGATACCACGACGCCGGGATACCCATAACTACTCCCGCGTAGATGGTTAGTGCGTATAGACCAAATGGCCAGACTCAGATCAAATACCCAGATCTCGTTAAGCGTGTTAAGTATCCGCGAACGCCGACCAGGGCCAGGCCCACCTCTCTCCTAGGTGGTCGGAACCAGCCCTGCCGCTCCGCCTCAAAACTCCACTCGCGGGTGCTCCTCAAGCCGACCCGTCTTTAATCACCACATGTATCATGTATAAAGTAAATAGTATATACCCGTGATCACCTCCCGAGTGATCACGGCCCGATAGTATAGCACAGCAGACGGACAAGAATGTAGGGTCACAGATGGAAATACTAGCATCCTATACTAAGCAATAGGATTGCAGATAAAGGTAACAACAGTAGTAGCAAGGACAGGCTATGCATCAGTATAGGATTAACGGGAAGCAGTAACATGCTACGCTACTCTAATGCAAGCAGTATAGAGAAGAGTAGGCGATATCTGGTGATCAAAGGGGGGGCTTGCCTGGTTGCTCTGGCAAGAGAGAGTGGTCGTCAACTCCGTAGTCGTACTGGGTAGCAGCGGCGTCGGTCTCGGTGTCTAGCGAGAGAAGAGGGGGAGAAACAATAAATATTTAAGCAAACAGATGCATAGCGATGCATGACATGACAAGTAACGGCGTTAGAGGTGCCCTAACACGGTAGTAGGTGATACCGGTGAAGGGGGATAACATCCGGGAAAGTATCCCCGGTGTTTCGCGTTTTCGGGCAGAGGAGCTGGAGGGGGAAAGTTACGTGTTCGATAGGTTAGGGGGGTGTGGCGGACGAACGGGTTGTGTATCCGTAATCGTCTCGTCGTTCTGAGCAACTTTCATGTAGAAAGTATTTCCATCTGAGCTACGGTTTATTTTCTATTAATTTTAAAAGATTTAAATCATTTTCAGGATTTATTTAATTATTTTAATACAAAATTATCCAGAACAGTGCTTGTTGACGTCATCATGACGTCAGCATGACGTCAGCAGTCAACAGAGGTGTTGACTGGTCAACTGACGTGTGGGACCCACTGGTCATTGACTGTTTAGCCTAATAAGTGTTTAACTAAACTAACTACTGTTTAATTAAAGTAATTAGTTAGTTTGGTTAATCTAATTATGATTAATTAACTTAATTAATTCCTTAATTAATTAATTAATTAAATTATTATGATCTATTTATTTATTTTACATATTATTTTTAATTCTTTTTTTTAAACAAAACGTTCTGGGGCTGGGGCTGGGCCCCATGTGTCATTGGCCCTAGGGGGGCATAATGGGCGCACGGGCGTTGGGGCGTTCCGGGCGGAGCCCCGTGAGTGTGCGGGCGCTGGCCCGGGCGTGGCCAACAGGGCGGCTGGGGGACGGCGGCAAGACGCCGGCCAGGTGAGGCGTCGGAGGTGAGGCATGCGGCGGCGCGCGCAAGCTACAACGGTGGAGGTCCTGGCGGGGTCGCGCGATGGAGTAGTGGTCAGGGGCGGAGGGGCGAGGCTAAGGCGAGCAGCAGCGGCTGCAGGGAGGACACGGCGAGGCGCGGCAGTGCGGCGCGCGCGGAAGCTGGCAAGCGTGGTGGCGCGTGAGCCGAGGAGCAGGGCACCGACGAGCACGCGGGGGTGAGCACGAGAGGGGCGGGGCTGGTGAGATCAGTAGGCGGCAGGCGCGGGCCGGGCGTGCACGATGGGTGTGGCCACCCCGTGGTCAGGGCGCGATGGCGGCTACGGGAAGACGCGGGGCGTGGTCGAGAGCTGCAGGGGGGCGACGACGCCGTAGAGTGCGCGGGACAGGGGAGAGAGAAGAGGGCATGACCCTCACCGAGTAGTGTAGGGGAGTGGCAGTGGGGGGGTCGCGGAGGAGGACGAAGACTACAGGCGGCGACGGGGGAGCTCCGGGTGGATGGCGCTCGGCACCGGCGGTTCGGGGTGGCGTCGGGGTCGGTGGAGCACATCGGGGAGGAGGCGAGGCGGTCCGGCGAGGCGGCGGGGGTTGGCGATGGGGACGTGCGCCGGGGCAGCGACGGGGTGGCGTCTTCGGGTGGCGGCGATGGGGTCAGCCCGATCCGGTCTGGATCGGGTGAGAGGGAGGAGATGAGGGGGGGCGTGGGGGTTTCTTCCCCGATCCAATCTGGATCGGGAGGGGGTGGGAACGACGTGGGGGGACGAGTGGGTGGCGGCTAGGGTTGCGGGGGGTGAGGGGAGTGGATAAGGGGAGTGAGGTGGGCTAGCCGGTTGGGCCTTGTCTTGCTGGGCCGAAGCCCAGGGGGCAGGGGGTTTTCTCTTTCTTTTTTTATGTATTTTCTTTCTTTTATTTATTTCCTTTTCTGTTTTGGCTAATTGTTTGGGCACTAAATGAGTTTTGTAAAACATGAGAGTTGGCCCAAAATTCACAACACAATATATCCTACCACCAAAAAGTAGTTTGGTGTAACTATCATTTCATATTTATTTTTTTATTAATAAAAAGGTTAGTAAATATTGTTTTCAGCCACTGTTTGAGGTTGTTTAAGTCACTTATCAAATTTCAATAATGTTGCTTACAATTTTATCATAGCCTCTGATTTATCTACTATTTATTGAACATTTTAGTTCTAATATTTGAAAAACTTTTATTGTTTGCTTGATTTTGATTTTGAATTTGAATCGGTTTCGAACTAACGCGAGATTACTAACAGTAATCAAAGTGACGTGGCATCGTTAACGTGGGATTACTGTAGCCTAATTATCCGGGCGTCACAGCGACATCTTATGGCTCACCGGAGCTGCTCCAATGATGGAACGATCCATCACAACAGAGCAGTGCCCTGGACGCCGTTTACAGATTCCTCAGATCTTCCTCCACACCTCCGACAGCCACCTCTGCCTCAACTTCTTCAGTTACCAACCCAATGATGCTAAGGTCGACACGAGTACGACAAAGAGGTTGTACACTTGTCGCATCACTTATTAATATACATTCATGTCGATCCATTAGGGCTATTTTGGTTCAACGGAAAAACATAGCAATAGGAAATTTTCCTATGACACTCTACTATTGAATTATTCATGCATTTTGTTGAAAGAAATGGAGCAAAACATCCACCTGGACCTACTTTTCAAAATACTATGCATGAAAACATTACCAAATGCATTTGTGGCAGAATAACATTCTAACTGTGCACGCTTTCATATGGTTTCACTTTATTTTGGCCAGGTTTCTTTGCATTCCTTCGCTCTTCCAATTCCTGTGAACCAAACACCCAAGTTGATAGAAATCATGTGTTTACAAATGCTCTGTTTACCATCTGTATTCATATCACATTTCGATGTTTTTCCTATCCCTGCATTTTTAGAATCATGCAAGCCAAATGAGCCCTTACAGAAGTACTTCAGTTACAGGTAGGTGTCGAAGAAAACTTTGTGTGGTTTTTTTTCCTACTCCTGCCGTGATGTCGTCCACCTCACCTGAGCTGCTCCATCGACAGAAGCATCCACCAAACCAGACATCACGACTCCTGGCCATCTTTCACCGCCTTAGATCTCCTTCCCTGCTGCCGGCACCCACCGCAACAGTATCACCATCATTGACTCAGCAGATGAACTTGAGGATTGCACGAGTCCACAAGAGAGGTCACACTCTTTTGTTTCTGCTTATGTTATGCATTGCTTAAAATTACCTGGTACTTTATCATCCTGTTCACCTCTTAGACTCCAAGTCAGGTCCAAATTAATGTTCAAACTTGAGTTCTAAATTAGTTGTGGGGCACATATCGAGGCAGCAATGAATAGTATCTCTGTCTAATATCTGGTTCACCAAGGGTATGCCTATGTTGTTCATCTTGGGTGGCAAAAAAATAGTAAAGCAATCATCATCTGTCTTTTTTATTAAATTAATGCAATCATCAGCATGCTATCATTATTTTTGGATCCATCCACTGGTTGTTACCATCACTCTAGATTTCTGCATGCTCTCCTTACATAATCTCACCATATTTTTTTCGTATGCATGTCAGATATTGTACACAGTCATGCTGAGCATGTAGAGAAAAAGAGAAGAGTTTTGCGCAGCAATACAATGTCATGCAGACATCACTCCATGGTGGGTTCAATGGCAAACCGTCCCCCCTCTCCAGATTGTAATCCAGAGGAAGGTATCCGTTCTCAAGCGGATTCAGGCGCAGCTGGCCACTCCTATTTACCCCCCAAGGTGTTTGTTCTACCTTGGCATGGTGATGTTAGTCATATCATGCATATGCTGCCTTGCAGTGCCTACTTTCGACATCATATATGTCATCTACTTAGTTTAGACATGTTTTGTAATGTCACCTGTTTAGTTTCTATATCATATATGGGAATTATGCAGTCCCATGTCTTTTAGCCAGCCATAATATATGTGAAATGTGCAATGCCGTCCTGTTTAACCAGGCATCATATATTTGAATGATATCTTGCCCATCCTTTTCTTCATTACATTTCCATTTGCAGACAATGTTTGTACGTTAAACTACTCTTCCTGTGAATCAGCCATTTGAGTGGGAGATGGAAAAAATCTAGAGTGAAAACAAGGCCTTCAGAGCAGACAATGATACCTGTCGAAGTAGATCTCTTATTGGGTCTCGATAGGTCCTTAGAGATGGATTCAGAGACAGATGACCAGTCCTATTCCCCCATCGAGGTGTATGCTCTAACTTGGCACGGTTATACTGCTCATATCATGCATATGGTGTCTTGCATTGCATAGTTTACACATCATATACACAATATTCAACACCATGTTCTTAGTTCAGACATCATATATGTGAATGCCCTCTGCTTAGCATATAAATCAAATATGTGAATTAAATCATGTGATCATGATTACTTAGATAACATGTATGTGAATTATGTCATGCGATATTGTTTAGTTATTCATCATATCTTTGAATTATGTTATGCTATGCTATCTAGTTTAGATAGACATCATATATGTGAAATTATGTCATGCTATCCATTTTAGTTAAACAATATACATGTCAACTATTTCATGCCCTCTTTTTTCCACACTATATATTGCATCTGTCTCATACAATATCTGTACATTCAATTATGTTTCCTGTTTATCGGCCATTTGAATTGGAGCAGGTGATGCCAGTATCTAGCGGAGTAAAAACACGGTCTTCAAATAAAACAGTGCTACCTCTTGGTGGAGATAGCACCTCGGTTGTACATGCACGAGAACCAGCACTACCATACATAACCTAGACTCTCGCAGATTGTACCCCTACTGCCATGGACAGAGAACCAGCTTCACCCAATCTAACCCCAACCCTAGCAGATAGTAACCTAGTTCCTGTTGACACAACACCATCTCCACCAGAGAGCTCCCAAACAAGAGCAGTTAGTAAGGCAGCTCCAGTGCCCAAAGCGCATGTACTACCACGGCGAACCTCAACTCCACTAGTTAGTACACATATTCTTGTGGAGGAAGCACAACCAACTAGTCGTAGTTTAGCATCTATCGCATTTGATGTTGTTAAATCCTATGTGCGTATCTTCCCGTCATCGAAATAACCGAAGATGAATGAAAATGCCAGTTGTAGGTGTTTGTCCAGGAGTTATGTGTAAGTAATGTTATTCATGGAAATTACTTTGCTTTGTCCCATACATTCTACCTCCATGATGGTTATAATACAACAAATTCTCCCATTTTTCTCTATAAAGAAGGACCTATTTGGAAACTCGGGATGAGGTAACCTGTGCTAATACCTCTGCTATCTTCAAGAATGCTTGGTGGCAGTATCGGAAATACCTGAAGAAAACATACTTCACTGGCAAAGAAACTCATCAAATTCCCTTACGTTCTCCTGAGACACATTTACTGGACGATGACTGGAGACTCCTTGTTCTGTACTAGTCTCGAACCAAGAATGTGGTAAGGTCTATGAGCTCATTTTCTATTTTTAAGTAATATATTCTTGCGTCTTACTGTACTCTGTTCATGTAGAACAAGTGCTTAAACCTGAAGAACAACCGTTCTCATTTAAGATTCCATTGCTATCGTGCATACTGCTTTGCTCTTGTATCACTGTATTTACTCATACAAACTTATTTTTAAATTGAAGGATCCAATCGAAACTCCAATGGCATAGCAGGTATGTTCACGCATGTTTCTTTAACATGTTTGCTCTTATAAATAGCTTTGTTGATTTCAATTTCAATTGTGTATACAGTTAACTTCTCATATCATGCACATTACTAGCACCACAACAGAGCCAATAGTGTTGTTGTACATGTAGACCCGTGGTACCCATCTGAAATATTGTTGTGCCATGTAGTTTCCCATGCTTTGTATTCTTTCAGTGCTACTTTGTCTTGAACTGATATGATTTGAACCGTGTCTCTATTTTGATTTGGCAAGACAATGTAGTGACCATAGGACATAGATATATGTTTGTTTGATGCTTTTATTATGTACTACTTGGCAATAGAAGACTTGGTAGTTTAATCCTGTCCACCTTACTAATGAACTGGTTCACTAAAATGAGTATCATATACTAGTACGTGCTAAACCTGTTATGTGTTTGCTTGTTTCTTCTTTTAGAATGCTGACAGAATATTGGGGAAGAGTGCCTTATTAAGCAATGGTAAAGGAAGTAATGCAGATAAGGTTCAGGATAGTGAGACATCCATGTTGGTCTCCAACAAAGCTGATAAAACAGCTAAGGAAAACTATCTTGAGACAGTGAGACAACCCCAAAGTCCTGTCTTGGTTTAGTGTTCGAGTTACTGGCCACTACTGCTTGCACAAGCTATTCAAACACACTGTCTAAATCAGTTCGGTTTCTTGAGTCTCAACTACAAGATGAAAGACATCGATCAGCTGTGCTGCGACAAGAAGCAGAAGGACTGCGGAAGTCCCTGGAGCATTCAGATGCATACTTTCTGGTGCAACAACAAGCGTTGGAGGATTTTAGCGCCAAACAGGACAAAGCTAATAAGATTGCTAAACTTATTGCCAGCATGGTGGATACCTAGGATAATGTTTCTTGAGCTATTCTAAAGTTGTTTCAGTTATGGACTTGTTTTGCTGCTGCATTTATTTGCACTAGTGGCCAATTTAGACGGCCAGTGTATGTAATATGCTGCTTTGTTCCCTATATTTGCACTGGTGGCGAACTTTGATGCCCAGTGGATGTAATATGTGTAATAGTCGTAATAGCCTAGCGTTAGTTCCTTGCTTATTTATTTCCTTATTGTCTTGTTTAGTTGTTTTCTTGTAGTCACTATAGTTCTTTTTCTGCGTTTTTCTAGTGGCCACAATAAACTAGGCCACAATAACCATGGCAACACATGGACTGTTGTGACCATGGTCCTGCTACCTGCTGTAGTGACCATGGCCCTCCACGGGCTATACGATCCATGGGCCTTCTACGGGCTGTAGGATCCATGGGCCTTCTATGGACCATCTCATCTATGGGCCTTCTACGGGTCGTATAATCGTTTCGCCAAACATGGGTCGTACTATTTGTGGACCAATGACGGACCGCAAAATGGGTCGTAAATGAGCTAGAGTGATAATCGTCTATTTTATGGCCCAACCATAATGGGACGTTAATAGGCCGTAATTGATGATGCTACGAAAATAGCCCAACGTGTTAATGGGCCACAAGTAGGCCGACTGTAACCACGGGCTGAATTTGGCCCACAAGCTGAACAGGCCAGTAACGGACCGTAAGTAATCGAATTCTGGAAATGAGCCCAAGAATAAATGGGCCCTTAGAAGGTCGAAAGTTAACACGGGCTGGAAATGGCCGACGGACTAATGGGCTGTTAATGGGTATAAAGTGATACACTATTCATTACGGGCCAGTTTCACCACGGGTCGTTAATGGGCCAAGAGTTACAAAGGGCCTCATATGGGCAGAAAGACGTCATGGGCCATACATGGGCCAGAAATTACAAGGGCTAGAATCATACTAGATGGCCTAGATGACGCTACTGGGCCTAATTCGGATAAGCCGTAACGGGCCGTGACCTAGCGGGTTGTAAAAGGGCTATATGCTAACAGACCATTGACATGCTTTCCGTAGGCCGGCCCTCTACCTCTTCGACCAAGTCAAATGGGCTGGCCTTTTCACCGGAATGTGCCTCTGTTGGGCCGTGCCATGTGTCGACATATCGTAGGTGCCTCCTGTCCAATGAGTGGATGACATCTGTCCCAACAGTGAGCCAACACGTGTTTCCTCCGGCCAATGAGAGTTTTACATGTGGAAAATCCCCATTGGTCCGGGCTATTAACGGGTTATTGGATCCAAAACCGGACCCGATAGCTTAACGGCAACCTGTTATGGTGGATGCCACATGTCGGTTACCCTTGATGAAAACACTTCCATGACGTGCCATTTATCGTCATGGAAGTGGAAACTTCCATGATGATAATTTTGGTAATGTCATGGAACACTTCTACGACAACACAGGTATGACTATCTTGATTGTGTCATAAAATCGTCATGGATGTACATGCATGACAGAAAACGTGACCTACTATGACAAACATGTATCATCACGGAAGTGTTCTTTTGTAGTGTTGTGTCGAATCAATAAATTTGGATTGAATACTCTACCCTCGAAAACTGTTGCGATCTCCTATACTTGTGGGTTATCAAGACCTTTTTCTGGCACTGTTGTCGGGGAGCATAGCTCTATTCTCTGAGTCACATGGGATTTATATCCGTTGATCACTATGAGGAATTTGAAAGATCAAAGAACCAAGATTTTCCCCTCAACTACGAGGGGAGGTCGGATTCGGGGCTCCGCTGACCCTTGATAGATTCGAACTCTAGGGTGCGTGTGAAGAACTCAACCTCCCCAGTCTGCCTACCCATTGATCTCACGGCCTAGCTCGATGAACTGGAAGGAAATGGAACAAGGCAGTTTACCCAGGTTCGGGCCACCTTGCGGTGTAAAACCCTACTCCTACTTTGTGGTGGATTAGCCTCGAGGTGGGCTGAGGATGAACTAGTACAGAGGAGGAACATCCTCAGGAGGTGTGTTCTTGTGGTTGTGTGAGCTGGTGAGGATAGTCCGAATGACCCGTCCCCGTCTAAGGTGGTGGCTAGGCTATATTTATAGTGGCCTTGGTACTCTTCCCCAAAAACGAATGCAGGAGGGGATCCCACAATGACCAAATTCGAAGGGAGACAACTAGTACATCTTATCCTGACGAAAGGTGGTCTTCTCCTGAAAAGTCTCTAGTCGTGACGCCGTGGTGGGCTCGGCAATGACCTCTGTCCTGCCGTCCTGGCGGTCTTGGTATTGTTGCATCAAAATGGAAACCTTTGGTTGATTCCTCGGGACTCCGCACCTACACTTGCCTCTTGAGAACCAAAGAGGAAACCTGCTGTACTGCGCCCGATGGCACCCGCCTTGTCGTGGTCGTCGTGGCTTGCGTCACCCGAGCCTCACGAGGCGAGGGCTCACATAGAAATCTCCACTCCGCAGGAGCCAGCCTAAGGAGGCCGCTCCCTCTGGAGGTCTTGGCGTCGTCCGCCTCATGAGGGTCTTGTGTTGTTGGTGCTGGAGATGGGCTGTACTAGACCGTCGATGAGGCCATGTCGTGGGCCACAGGCAGGCAAGTCTGGGTACCCCCATTCCCAGAACGCCGACAGTAGCCCCCGGGTCCAAGGCGCGCTTGGACTTAGCTTCGAGGCAAAGCCAAGGGGCAAGGGTGGAGCGCTGCGGGCCCCAACCGCCTGCGGTATCGGTCGACGCATGGCGCTTGATGGGACATGGGCGTCTTCGCTTCCCCCTGCAGCTTCGACAACCAGTCGACTTGACTAGACCCTGTTGCATGTAGAAAGATCATCATTACCGGGATCGTGGAGGCCGACGGTTACCCTCCTTCTGGTTATAAATGAGGGGAGGGGCAGAGCCCCTCCTCATCTCCATCTTATCACTGCTCGCTCTTCCTTCTTATTCCTTGTCTCGCCGTCTTGCCGTAGCATCCATGGCGCCGACGAGAAGGTTTTCCATCGCCGAAACGGGGATGGCCCCCCGCCGCCCAAGAGGAGCCATGGTCGCCCCCGCAAGTATGCCGCGACCCCGGCGGTGGCGCCTCGGGGGAGCGGGCACACCTCTTTGAGGGCAGGAGTTGCCTTAGGCAGCCACGGCGGCACTTGCTCTCGCGGTGGGAGCCGCCAAGGACTAGGAAGCTCCTGCGATGGGGGTAGGCACGCTGTGGTCGCTCGGCCTCCTCGGCCACACTCCCACCCGATGGATGCGTTCCCAGAGTTTGTCGCATGGTTGGAGAGGTCTGCTGGCACCTGGCTCCCGCTCCCGCGCTTCTTCGCGGGTGCACTGTCGACCACAAGGCTTGACAGCCTCTGGCTGCAGGCTGACGGCTGCTACAGCAGGGCCTCATGGGAGGGGGTCCAAGTCACCGCCGCGGGCAACATGTCCTTGACCCATGGTTGGCAGGCGTTTGCCCACGCGTGGGGCCTAAGCGGGAGGTGCACCCTCCATTTCAGGTACGATGGCCTTGCGACCCTCTATGTGAGGGTATTTGGGGGAGACGACCGTCATGCGGGGTGCTGCCCTGAAGATGGCAGTGGCGACGACGAGCTTTCCCTTGGCGACGACCGCAACGATGACGAGGGTGAGTTTGCTCTTAGCTACGGCCGCACTTCCTACAGTAGCGGCGGCTCCTCCTGCGGCGAGAGCACCAGCGGTGGCAGCTATGATGAACTACCACACCCCCGTGCTTCGGTGAAGCGGGAGGAAGACTTGGACTGAGCTCGGGACCTGCTGCAGTCGCGTGCTACCTCTTTTAGCACTGCGTTGGTTTTCCCCGAAGAGGAAGGGATGATGCAGCAAAGTAGCGTAAGTATTTCCCTCAGTTTTTGAGAACCAAGGTATCAATCCAGTAGGAGGCTACACGCAAGTCCCTCGTACCTGCACAAAACAAATAAATCCTCGCAACCAACGCAAATAGGGGTTGTCAATCCCTATAGGGCCACTTACGAGAGTGAGATCTGATAGATATTATAAGATAATATTTTTTGGTATTTTTATGATAAAGATGCAAAGTAAAATAAAGGCAAAATAAATAGCAAAGTAAATAACTAAGTAGTAGGAGATTGATATGATAAAGATAGACCCGGGGGCCATATGTTTCACTAGTGGCTTCTCTCGAGAGCATAAGTATTCTACGGTGGGTGAACAAATTACTGTTGAGCAATTGACAGAATTGAGCATAGTTATGAGAATATCTAGGTATGATCATGTATGTAGTCATCACGTCCGAGACAAGTAGACCGACTCCTGCCTGCATCTACTACTATTACTCCACTCATCGACCGCTATCCAGCATGCATCTAGAGTATTAAGTTAAAACAGAGTAACGCCTTAAGCAAGATGACATGATGTAGAGGGATAGACTCATGCAATATGAATAAAACCCCACCTTGTTATCCTCGATGGAAACAATACAATACGTGCCTTGCTGCCCTTACTGTCACTGGGAAAGGACACCGCAAGATTGAACCCAAAGCTAAGCACTTCTCCCATCGCAAGAAAGATCAATCTAGTAGGCCAAACCAAACTGATAATTCGAAGAGACTTGCAAAGATAACCAATCATACATAAAAGAATTTAGAGAAGATTCAAATATTATTCATAGATAGACTTGATCATAAACCCACAATTCATCGGTCTCAACAAACACACCTGTAACGCCCTCGATGCAGCTATATCTCCCACGCGAAGACCGTCCGCCTCTGCTCATGGCGAAGCTCCTCCTGCAGCTCTGCATGACTTGTGCCTCCTCCCTGGGCAGAGAAGCTCTTGTCTGAGCCGTCCCTTTCGGTCAAGCCGGTTGCTACCGCCGCTGCCTTAAACTTCCCTGGTGCAGCTCGTTTTCAATGAATGGCGGCCTGAGGTTTACCTCCAGGCAAAGTACCACGACCTGCAAGGACGAGAATGCCAAGCACCCCATCAAGCTATCAAGACGGCAAGTGCCAAGTACCACGACGACCCTCGAAGAGTTCGGATTCGACAAGTTCGACTATGGAACGGGAACCACTACTTTCACTACCGCCGTCTTCGGAATCGCTAAGAACGCCAAGTTCCTCCACGACGCCCGACGCCTAAAACGATCACTGAACCGGAAATAACGCCAAGTACGAGGACGACAAGGACCGCCAAGTTTGTCTTCCGCCATCTCCAAAATCGTCAAGTACCGCTAGGAGATGTGCAACTACTTCCACAACGAAACGAGAACAACTACCACCATTGAAGACCGTCAAGTGAACATCTATCGACGACGTGTATGACCTACTCCGTGAACGTGTACCACTACGTCCGGAGACCGCGAACCCGTCAAGTTCGACAACGTTTGTGTACAACTACCGACGACGCGCATGTTGCCAAGTACCCTCTCCGGATCGTCATGTTCGACTACGGATAAACATGTACCACTACCGTCGTCGAGATCGCGAAGACCTCTACCGTCGATCCTAGAGCATGCGAGATCGACTACTTCCACTACCGTCGTCGCGAGAATGCCTACTTCCCTCTATGAACGAGAACTGTCCCCTAGGCATGCTCCGAAAGGTATAACCGCCGAGACGGCCGCCCGTGAACTAATGCATGTGTGATGTATGAGATGCTCGTGTTTGCACCGTGATCGAGTTGTCGCTTGCGATGCCCCTCTTTTGCCTTGCCACCGTCATGTGGGACACCCGGTATCCGGGATCACTCCCCATCTCTTGCGTGTTCCACACATCCGCACACTTCTTGTTTGCATTGGTATCTCACTCAAGTTGTCGTTGCTGTGGCACCCCTTTCGTTCCGCCATGGTGACAAATGCTTCATAATGCTCTTGCCAACTTTTAATAGAAATTGCATTAACTGTTCATGTCATCTGCATCATGATAACAACACTTAAAATGTTTAAATTGTTGTTGCAATAAATTACTAAGGCATATGGGGATTTACCGGATTCGTTATTTGTTATATCCGGCCCCATTTAAATTGTTTAGATGATATAGTTTTGTTATGCTTCACCTCTTGACATGCTTAACAACATTTAATATTGTTGAGTACCTAACCGGGAGTGAACTAAATAATTGATGTGGTGTTCCGTCAATATGCAACTCATTGCATATTCGGCTCCATTTAACTTGTAGTTTTGTTTGTGCACTTTGCCATGCCATGCTTCTTTAAACCGGACATGCATCATACTTGATTGTGCATCATGCCATGTTCGCGTGTGGTTTGTTTACTATGTTGTGTGCTTCTTTCCGGTGTTGCTTCTTCGGGTTGGTTCCGGTAACGTCGCATTTGTGAGGACCCGTTTGTCTACATCCGTTTGTCTTCTTCATGGACTCGTTCTTCTTCCTTGCGGGATCTCAGGCAAGATGACCATACCCTCGAAATCACTTCTATCTTTGCTTGCTAGTTGCTCGCTCTTTTGCTATGCCTATGCTGCGATACCTACCACTTGCTTATCATGCCTCCCATATTGTTGAACCAAGCCTCTAACCCACCTTGTCCTAGCAAACCGTTGTTTGGCTATGTTACCGCTTTGCTCAGCCCCTCTTATAGCGTTGTTAGTTGTAGGTGAAGATTGAAGCTTGTTCCATGTTTGGAACATGGATATTCTTGTTGGGATATCACAATATCTCTTATCTAATTAATGCATCTATATACTTGGTAAAGGGTGGAAGGCTCGGCCTTATGCCTGGTGTTTTGTTCCACTCTTGCCGCCCTAGTTTCCGTCATATCGGTGTTATGTTCCCGGATTTTGCGTTCCTTACGCGGTTGGGTTATAATGGGAACCCCTTGATAGTTCGCCTTGAATAAAACTCCTCCAGCAATGCCCAACCTTGGTTTTACCATTTGCACTAACAACCTACCACCTTCCCTTGGGTTCTGCAAACTCAAGGGTCATCTTTTTTTTAACCCCCCCCCCCCCCGGGCCAGTGCTTCTCTAAGTGTTGGTCCGAACCGAGCTTCCTGCGGGGCCACCTCGGGGAAACTTGAGGGTTGGTTTTACTCGTAGCTAGTCTCATCTGAGTGTGCCCTGAGAACGAGATATGTGCAGCTCCTATCGGGATTTGTCGGCACATTCGGGCGGTGTTGCTGGACTTGTTTTACCATTGTCGAGGATGTCTTGTAACCGGGATTCCGAGCCTGATCGGGTCTTCCCGCTAGAAGGAATATCCTTCGTTGCCCATGAGAGCTTGTGATGGACTAAGTTGGGACACCCCTGCAGGGATTTGAACTTTCGAAAGCCGTGCCCGCGGTTATGGGCAGATGGGAATTTGTTAATGTCCGGTTGTAGAAAACCTGAAGTTGACTTTAATTAAAATGCATCAACCACGTGTGTAACTGTGATGGTCTCTTCTCGGCGGAGTCCGGGAAGTGAACACGGTGTTGGAGTTATGCTTGACGTAGGTTGTTCTAGGATCACTTCTTGATCATAGTTGTTCGACCGTGCTTTGCCTTCTCTCCTCGCTCTCATTTGCGTATGTTAGCCACCATATATGCTAGTCGCTTGCTGCAGCTCCACCTCATACCTTTTACCCTTCCTATAAGCTTAAATAGTCTTGATCGCGAGGGTGTGAGATTGCTGAGTCCCCGTGACTCACAGATACTTCCAAAACTAGTTTGCAGGTGCTCGACGATACCGTACTGGTGATGCAACCAAGCTCAAGGAGGAGCTCGATGAAGATCTTATCCTTTGTGGTGTTTCGATTCTAGTTGATCAGTAGTGGAGCCCAGTTGGGGTCGATCGGGGATCTGTGTAGCATTTGGGGTAGTCTTCTTTTATTTTGGTTCCGTAGTCGGACCTTGAATGTATCTGGATGATGTAATGCTTTATTCTTGTATTGTGTGAAGTGGCGATTGTAAGCCAACTAGGTATCTCTTTCCCTTATGTATTACATGGGTTATGTGAAGATTACCTCACTTGCGACATTGCTTTCAATGCGGTTATGCCTCTAAGTCGTGCTTCGACACGTGGGGGATATAGCCGCATCGAGGGCGTTACAACACCACAAAAAGAAGATTACATCGAATAGATCTCCACAAGAGAGGGGGAGAACATTGTATTGAGATCCAAAAAGAGAGAAGAAGCCATCTAGCTACTAACTATGGACCTGTAGGTCTGAAGTAAACTACTCACACTTCATCGAAAGGGCTATGGTGTTGATGTAGAAGCCCTCCGTGATTGATGCCCCCTCCGCCGGAGCTCCGGAACAAGCCCCAAGATGAGATCTCGTGGATACAGAAAGTTGCAGCGGTGGAACTAGGATTTTGGCTCCGTATCTGATCGTTTGGGGGTACGTGGGTATATATAGGAGGAAGAAGTACGTCGGTGGAGCAACAGGGGGCCACGAGGGTGGAGGACGCGTCTGGGGGGCAGGCACGCCCCCCTACCTCGTGGCCTCCTGTTGATTGGCTTGACGTAGGGTCCAAGTCTCCTGAGTTGTATTCGGTGAGAAAATCACATTCCCGAAGGTTTCAATCCGTTTGGACTCCGTTTGATATTCCTTTTCTTCGAAACCCTAAAACAGGCAAAAAACAGCAATTCTGGGCTGGGCCTCCGGTTAAAGGTTGGTCCCAAAAAAAATATAAAAGTGGATAATAAAGCCTGATAATGTCCAAAACAGTAGATAATATAGCGTGGAGCAATCAAAAATTATAGATACGTTGGAGACGTATCAAGCATCCCCAAGCTTAATTCCTGCTCGTCCTCGAGTAGGTAAATGATAAAAATAGAATTTTTGATGCGGAGTGCTACTTGGCATAATTTTAATGTAATTATTCTTAATTGTGGTATGAATATTCAGATCCCAAAAATTCAAGACAAAAGTTCATATTGACATAAAAATAATAATACTTCAAGCATACTGACAAAGCAATTATGTCTTCTCAAAATAACATGGCTAAAGAAAGTTATCCCTACAAAATCATATAGTCTGGATATGCTCTATCTTCACCACACAAAATATTTAAATCATGCACAACCCCGGGGACAAGCCAAGCAATTGTTTCATACTTTTGGTGTTCTCAAACTTTTTCGATCTTCACGCAATACAAGAGCGTGAGCCATGGACATATCACTATAGGTGGAATAGAATGGTGGTTGTGGAGAAGACAAAAAGGGAGAAGATAGTCTGACATCAACTAGGCGTATCAATGGGCTATGGAGATGCCCAGCAATAGATATCAATGTGAGTGAGTAGGGATTGCCATGCAACAGATGCACTAGAGCTATAAGTATATGAAAGCTCAAAAATAACTAAGTGGGTGTGCATCCAACTTGCTTGCTCATGAAGACCTAGGGCAATTTTGAGGAAGCCCATCATTGGAATATACAAGCCAAGTTCTATAATGAAAAATTCCCACTAGTATATGAAAGTGATAATGTGAGAGACTCTCTACTATGAAGATCATGGTGCTACTTTGAAGCACAAGTGTGGTAAAAGGATAGTAACATTGTCCCTTCTCTCTTTTTCTCTCATATTTTATTTTATTTTTTATTTTTATTTGGGCCTTTTCTCTTTTTTATGGCCTATTTTCGTTTTTTATTTTTCGTCCGGAGTCTCATCCCGACTTGTGGGGGAATCATAGTCTCCATCATCCTTTCCTCACTTGGGACAATGCTCTAATAATGATGATCATCACACTTTTATTTTTCTTACAACTCAATAATTACAACTCGATACTTAGAACAAGATATGATTCTATATGAATGCCTCCAGTGGTGTACCGGGATATGCAATGATGCATGAGTGACAAGTATGAAAGAATTATGAATGGTGGCTTTGCCACAAATACTATGTCAACTACATGATCATGCTAAGCAATGTGACAATGATGGAGTGTGTCATAAACGGAACGGTGGAAAGTTGCATGGAAATATATCTTGGAATGGCTATGTGTTGGTGTCAAAACCAGCGGATCTCGGGTAGGGGGTCCCGAACTGTGCGTCTAGGCCGGATGGTAACAGGAGACAAGGGACACGATGTTTTTTACCCAGGTTCGGGCCCTCTCGATGGAGGTAATACCCTACTCCTGCTTGATTAATATTGATGATATGGGTATTACAAGAGTAGATCTACCACGAGATCAAGCAGGCTAAACCCTAGAAGCTAGCCTATGGTATGATTGTTGTGTATGGAGTTGATTGCCTACGGACTACAACCCTCCGGTTTATATAGACACCGGATAGGGTTAGGGTTACATAGAGTCGGTTACAATGGTAGGAGATCTTGAATATCCTCATAGCCAAACTTGCCTTCCACGCCAAGGAAAGTCCTATCCGGACACGGGACGAAGTCTTCAATCTTGTATCTTCATAGTCCAGGAGTCCGGCTGAAGGTATAGTCCGGCTACCCGAACACCCCCTAATCCAGGACTCCCTCAGTAGCCCCCGAACCAGGCTTCAATGACGATGAGTCCGGCGCGCAGATTGTTCGGCATTGCAAGGCGGGTTCTTCTCCAAATCTTGTGTACCTGTAGGAATAATGTCCGATTTTTTGTAATGTAGTGCTCCTCGGCTTTTATGCCCAATAATGGCCGTCTTCCACGTGTTCAAACGAATGCGAAAAGCCGGGGTGTTTTTACATCCACACCCCTAGCCGTATAAATGATCCGCCTATTTAACGGGATGGGGATTTAGGTCCAAACCATATCTTCTCCTTTCTGCGAGTTATCATCAGAGCACTTCCAGCAAAGGTCCTTTCCAACATGACCAGCCGTCGCAGCTCCTCCCCTCGCCCCTCCGGTCCTAAACCCGGGGACTGGGAGAGTTGCACCATCCCGCATAGCGAGTTAGCGTCACTTCAGGCCAAGGGATTTCTCCCTCAGGCATACATGGTCCCGGTCCGAGCCGGTCTCGCCACCTACAATGGCGGAAAACAAGCGGAGAGCACCCCCAATCCTTCTAAAGGAGAGCGGGTGTGCCTCGTCCCCTATCTAATAAGGGGACTGGGATTTCCAATTCATCCATTTCTCCGCGGGCTTCTGGAGTTCTACGGCCTCCAGCTGCACAATCTCACGCCCGCCTCCGTATTGCATATTGTGGGTTTCGTCGCCCTTTGCGAGCTATTTTTAGGCGTTGAGGCTCATTTCACGCTGTGGAAGAGGTTATTCTGCCTGGTGCCCCGTTCTCAAAAGGGGTCTATATATCAACTGGGCGGAGCCGAAGTATGGCGCATCGCCGGGACCGGATACCTATCCGGAACCCCAAAGAAGGCGTCCGAGGACTGGCCTTCGGAATGGTTTTATATAGATGACGTCCCGCTACCGGACCCTATCTGGGTCGGTCTCCCTGAGTTCAACAGTGCTCCATTGAAGAAACGCTTGAGCTGGCGTCCGCGGAGCTCTCAGAGAGAAAGCGACAGAGATGTCCTTTACCTGATGGGCCGAATAAGATTGTTGGTTTCCGGACTAACCATGATTGGAGTCATGGCCGCATGCATTATGCGGGGGGTGCAGCCACTTCAATACAGAGGCCACCCCATGTGGGATTTCAACGGGGAGGATGACGCCACCCGTTACAGTCGTAAGGGGCCGGCCTCAGCTGCCGCTTTAGTAAAGATCTTATCCTCTTTGTACAAGGGAGAAAAGGAGGAATTCCTCCGCGTCAACCCGCAGGCCGGATTTACTATGTACGATCCTCCAAGTTGGGTAAGTGAACAACTTCGCTTGCCCATTTGTTTTATACTCCCACGGTTAGATATGTAGTCTAACGACTTCAATGCAGGAACTGCGACAGGTGGTAAAGGATATAAACAGCCGCCCTCCACAGCCCGAGGACCGAGAACGGTCCCTCGATCCGGACTCCGAAGAGGATCCGGACATATCGGTGGAGCTTATCGACGGGGTGTTCCATCAGCTAAGCAAGGACAATACCTTGGTAGCCATCACGGGTGATTACCCAGGGTTAATCCCGGCCTCCCAGGTGACAGAAATCGGAGTCTCATTCCCTTGAGAGAGATTCCACTCTCATGTATTCCGGTGTTTCTGACGACAACCGTGTTTTGCAGGGGAGATTTCCGAGGTAGGAGGCCGAACCTGCGGCGGCTAGCCAACGAGGGGCCGCAGGGCCCCGTGGGGCAAAAAGGAATGTAGTCCGGACTGAGATGCCGGCGCAAAGGTATAGCGCACCCTCTGTTTCCCTGGTGTTATTCTGTCAGGGTATATTAACGTTCGTGCTATCTTCAGATCGAAGAGACCTCGCCGGACTACATCCGGAGAGGTTGCCAATCGTGCCTCCAACAGCCAGGCTCCAACATCTGGCCAGGAAGCGGAGGCGAGCACAAGGCGCGCACCAGACGCTCCTCCGACAGAGGATGCGGACAGGCTGTCTGCCACAAATTCTGAAATGGAGAGTGCCATGAACCACAGCGTCGCCGGAAAGTTCTACGCGACGCTTGTTTCTCCCAAGAGGCTTTAGATGCCTTTAATTCGGGAGATGCGTACCTCCGTGCCGCTTGAAATAGTTTAGCCAGAGCCACGGAGCAGTATGTAAAAGACATACGGGTAAGAAAATTTTGGTCAAATATATATATACCAGTAGCCCCCGAGACTTGAAATAGTTAGAGCAACTGATTTAAGGATCATTTAATATGCAGGTTCTTACAGAGAAGAATACTGTACTGTCCCAGGAGCTGGAAAAGTGCAAGGCCCAACTAGAGGCCGCACTAGCCGCAACAGGGGAGCCCAAAGAGACCCCCTCAGGTAAGATACACTTCGAAAGATTAGTATTGTGCGGTGTGGGTGCAAATCTGACAAATCATGTTGCAGATGGCGCCGGACTCGATCCGGAAAAGCAACAACTCTTACGCCGGCTAAAGGCCGGTGAGAGTACGTTGACAAAGGTGAGGCGAGAGAAGAATGATCTTCAGGATGCCAACACCAGGCTGGACGTCGAACTTAAAGATGTTCGTGGCCAGCTGTCGGACTCCACGAAGGAGAATCAACGGCTTCGACGCGGCATATTTAGTAAGTGCTTGAACGAACTTTGTAAAAAGAGTTCGGCGAGGAAGTCGACTAACAGAGTAATGTCTGTAGGTATGCTCACAGGTCATCCTGCAGAGGAGATGCCCGGTTCTACGGGTGACCTTCTTCCCGAACTCATGCAACTGCACGAGCGAATTCGTCAGGCGATGCGAGGTGTTGCCCAAGCCTTATGGCCTGCCCACTCCATGCCCGAGGGCCTTGGAGAGCTTGCGGAGAAGCTGAAGGGAGCTCGGCGGTGCTTCCGGTTGTGGAAGATATCGGCCTGCCGACAAGGCGCTAGGGAAGCCTGGGCCATGGTGAAGACCCGTTTTACGAAGTCTGACCCAAACCACATGGCCGAGGTCGGACCAGTGGGGCCTGACAAGAAGGAGATCCCTGTGAGCTTAGTATATGGCCAAGTAGAGTTGGCCGTGAAGTATTCCCAGCAGGACTGTAAATTAGACAGCTTGTTAGATGGTATAGAAGAGGAATACAATCAGTCAGAATGACTATGTAATTTTGAATTGACATGTGTAATGCCTTCTAGCCAGATTGTAGATCATTTGTCGTTGCTGACCTTTTTGCTTCAACCTCGGGACCTGACGGTCCGGAGTGTGTCCGAATACCATAGCGGTTATATAAGAACCGTGGTATGCGTGGAGACCAGGCGTAGGGGTCATTAGTGCTTTATCAGACAAGTGCCCAACTAGTTATGTTATATTACATGGTTAGTAAGAAACATCTTCCAGAGAGAATAGTTCCATTAGGGGTTCCTTTCGCTGGGAGGCATGCCCTAAAGTGCATGTCCGGACTGCGTAAAAAGATGCAGAAAAAAGCATCTGGGGGCGCATAAAATGAGTAAAAAGATCATCTTTTATCTCACCGACCGAAATATTCCCTTAAGAACGCTAGCTTTCGGCTTCACCCAGTCTGAGGTACACATCCGGCTGACCCGGCAGTAACAATCGTAGAGGTGCTCCCTTTACCGCCTAGCCGAACAATCGAGAACGTAGGGGTAAGCACAGGAGCCAGGCAACCCAGCTTGGCCAAAACTTAAGTCATATCGATGCATATAATGGTGAAGAAAAAGGTACATGAGGAAGTTTGACGCATGTGTTGGGCGTGAAGCCCGTATAAATAAGCTTCTGTTAAAGAAGCCCCCAGGTTTAATGAGCACGAGTGGCGCGTCACTAGATGAGACTTTAAGGGCTATAAAAGAAAAGAGGGGAAGGAGAGAAATGTAAGACAGAAAAATGCAAAAAAATGGACAGAGGAAGGAGACGAACACAGAGTCCGGCGCTAGGCATAGAATCTTCGGAGACGGGTGGCGTTCCACGAGTTTAGCTCGAGTCGGTTATCCAACGCATCTCGCAGGCGGTACGCCCCGTCAGTCAGGACTTGGTCGATTATGAATGGACCTTCCCACTTGGGCTTGAGTTTGTCCTTTTTCTTATCCGGCAGGCGTAGAACTAGTTCGCTAACATTGTAACTTTTGGCCCATACTTCTCTGCTTTGATATCTTTGGGCCTGCTGTTGATAAAATGCGGAACGGGCTTTTGCCACGTCACGCTCTTCCTCCAGGGCGTCCAAGTTGTCCTTCCGATCAAGCTCGGCTTCTCTTTCTTCGTACATGCGCACTCTAGGTGAGTCATGAATTATGTCGCAGGGCAGAACTGCCTCTGCGCTGTACACCATAAAAAATGGTGTGTATCCGGTGGTGCGATTTGGCGTGGTCCGCAGGCCCCATAGCACGGAGTCGACCTCCTCTACCCAGTGCGTGTTAGATTCCTTGAGGGACCGCACCAGTCTGGGTTTAATGCCGCTCATGATAAGACCATTTTCACGTTCGACTTGGCCGTTGGTTTGTGGGTGATAGACGGAAGCATAATCGAGCTTGATGCCCATGTTTTTGCACCAGATTTTTACCTCGTCGGCGGTAAAGTTTGTACCATTATCGGTTATGATGCTGTGGGGGACGCCATAATGGTGTACAACCCCGGATATGAAGTCTATCAAAGGTCCAGATTTGGCCGTTTTAACAGGCTTGGATTCTATCCATTTGGTGAACTTATCCACCATGACCAGTAAGTATTTTTTCCTAGCGGACCCACCTTTAAGGGGTACGACCATGTCAAGCCCCTAGACCGCAAAAGGCCAGGTGATGGGTATAGTTTGGAGTGCGGTGGGTGGCATATGGCTTTGGTTGGCAAAAAGTTGGCAACCAGCGCATCGTTGGACTAGGTCCTGAGCGTCTGCCCGGGCCGTCGGCCAATAAAAGCCTGTACGGAAAGCCTTGCTAACAAGGGACTGAGCAGCAGCGTGGTGACCACCGAGTCCGGCATGAATTTCAGCCAGAAGGTTCCGCCCTTCCTCTTCGAGATGCACCTTTGAAGGACTCCGGTAGTGCTTTTCTTATAAAGCTCTCCCTCATGGACTCTATAGGCTTTAGATCGCCGCACTATGCAGCGGGCCTCGTTTTGGTCCTCCGGGAGTTCCTGCCAGGTAAGGTAGGCTAGGAATGATTCTGTCCACGGGGCGATGACCGCCATTATTACGTGGGCTGAAGGTGTAATTTCATTGGCAGAGCCTCCAATTGTGTTAGATTGTTCGGCGTCGAGTGGTGCGGCTGGGTCCGGGCTGTTATTTGCGGGTTCCCCCTCCCATGCTACGGATGGCTTGAACAATCTTTCCAAAAAGATGTTGGGGGGACTGCATCGCGTTTTGCTCCGATGCGTGCCAGGACGTCCGCTGCTTGATTGTTTTCTCGGGCTATATGGTGAAACTCCAGCCCTTCGAACCGAGCTGACATTTTTAGGACGGCGTTGCGGTAAGCTGCCATTTTTGGTTCCTTGGCGTCGAAGTCTCCATTTATTTGGGATATCGCGAGGTTTGAATCCCCGCGTAACTCTAGGCGCTGGATACCCATGGATACTGCTATCCGGAGACCATGTAGGAGGGCCTCATATTCGGCTGCATTGTTGGAATCCGTGTGCATGATCTGGAGCACATATTGGACTGTGTCTCGTGTGGGGGACGTCAGGACGACGCCAGCCCCCAGTCCGGCCAACATTTTGGAGCCGTTGAAATGCATAATCCAGTTTGAATATGTGCCGTACTCTTTAGGGAGCTCGGCCTCCGTCCATTCTGCGATGAAGTCGGCCAAAACTTGCGATTTAATAGCTCACCGTGGCTTATAGGTTATATCGAACGGGAGAAGCTCGATGGCCCATTTTGCAATCCGGCCCGTTGCATCGCGGTTGTTGATAATATCGTTTAGTGGCACTTCCGAGGCTACTGTTATGGAACACTCTTGAAAGTAGTGTCGTAGCTTCTGGGTTGCCATGAATACCGCGTATGCAATCTTTTGATAATGCGGGTACCATGATTTGCATGGAGTGAGGACAGTGGATACGTAGTAGACCGGCCTTTGAAGGGGGAATTTGTGTCCATCCGTTTCCCGCTCGACAATAAGCACTGCGCTGACAACTTGATGTGTTGCTGCATTGTACAATAACATTAGTTCACCGGTGTTTGGCGTGGCCAGGACTGGGTTTGTTGCCAATATGGCTTTTATTTCATCAAGTCCGGCCGTGGCGGCCTCCGTCCACTCGAAGTGTTCGGTGCGCCGAAGGAGGCGATAGAGGGGTAGTGCCTTTTCTCCCAAGCGGGAGATGAAGCGGCTTAAAGCCGCCACGCATCCGGTTAATTTTTGTATTTGTTTGAGGTCCTTTGGGATATCCAATTGTGACAAAGCTCGGATCTTGGCTGGATTTGCTTCAATTCCTCTACCGGATACAATGAAGCCCAAGAGCTTTCTGGCTGGAACGCCGAAGACGCATTTTTCCGGGTTGATCTGGATGTCATATTTTCGGAGGTTATCGAATGTAAGCCTCAAGTCGTCTACTAGAGATTCGACATGTCTTGATTTGATGACCACATCATCCACATACGCCTCCACTGTTTTGCCGATCTGATTTGCCAGGCATGTCTGGATCATGTGCCGATATGTTGCGCCGGCGTTTTTCAACCCGAAGGGCATTGTGTTGAAGCAGAATGGGTCGTATGGTGTGATGAATGCTGTTGCAGCTTGGTCTAATTCTGCCATCTTAATTTGATGGTAACCGGAGTATGCGTCGAGGAAACACAACAAATCGTGTCCTGCGGTGGCATCAATAATTTGATTGATGCGGGGGAGGGGGAAGGGATCCTTTGGGCAAGCCTTGTTAAGGTCTTTGAAATCGACACACAGGCGCTAGGATTTGTCCTTCTTTGGTACCATCACCAGGTTTGCTAGCCAGTCTGGATATTTTATGTCTCTGATGAATCCGGCCTCCAATAGCTTGGCTAGCTCCTCTCCCATAGCCTGTCTCTTGGGTTCGGAAAAACGCCGAAGGGCTTGTTTGACAGGTTTAAATCCTTTCAGGATATTTAAGCTGTGTTCGGCCAGCCTGCGTGGGATCCCTGGCATGTCTGAAGGGTGCCAGACGAAGATGTCCCAGTTCTCTCGTAGGAACTCTCGCAGTGCGGCATCTGCTTCAGGGTTCAGTCATGCCCCGATTGAAGCTGTTTTATTGGGGTCCGTTGGATGGACCTGGAATTTGACTATTTCGTCGGCTGGCTTGAAGGATGTGGATTTGGATCTCTTATCGAGTATCACATCATCCCTGTTAACTGTGGAGCGCAGCGCAGTCAGTTCCTCGGCCGCTAAGGCTTCGGATAGCGCCTCAAGGGCTAATGCGGCCGTCTTGTTTTCGGCGTGGAGTGCTATGTCCGGATCACTAGCTAGAGTGATAATTCCATTCGGCCCGGGCATCTTAAGCTTCATGTACCTGTAATGGGGTATTGCTTGGAAGATTGTGAATGCTTCCCGCCCTAGTAAAGCGTGATATCCGCTCTTAAACGGGGCCACCTGAAACGTGACTTCTTCGGACCTGTAATTATCCGGCGTGTCGAACACCACATCTAGTGTGATTTTTCCTGTGCAGCGCGCTTCCTGACTGGGGATTATTCCTCTAAAGGTTGTGCTGCTTCGCTCGACGCGGTTCCAGTCTATTTCCATTTTTAAGGGTTTCCTCATAAATGAGGTTCAGTCCGCTGCCTCTATCCATGAGCACCTTGGTGAGGCAAAAGCCGCCCACTATGGGACTGAGGACCAATGCGGCTGGTGCTCGGGCTGTTCGGAATCTAGGTTCATCACTTGCGTTGAAGGTAATGGCAGTGTCGCTCCATGGATTTAGTGTTGCAACTTGATAGACTTCGGCGAGGCTGCGGAGTGTTCTTTTTCGCACATTGTTTGATGCGAAAGTCTCGAAGACTGTGAGAGCGGTACTGGTGTCCTCGGGCTGGCTTTCTGCGGCCTCCAGAATTAAGAGGTCCTTGCCAATTTTGGCCACCTGCCGGAGTATCCAACATCCTCTAAGGTTGTGAGTTGGTGTGGCATCCTCTGTACTGTGAATTCTACAGGGTCCATCAAGCCACCTTTCCGGTACGGTTCCATGCCCTGTAGAGGGTTTTGGCTTTTTGGTGTTTATCCCGGGTGTCCTATGATGATGCACCCTCTTAGTTCGGATGGGATTACTATTCAAGGCCGGATTATCCCAAAATTTTATTTCGGTTTTCCAGGCGCTTTCCATCGCACAATATTTTTGTACTATGGACACCAAGTCAGTGAAGCGTGTAATATCACGACGACTTACGGCGTTAAGGATTCCCTCGTCCGTGCAATTACTGCAGAAAATTGAGATTGCGTCTCCCTTGCGGCAATCCTTTATCCTGTTCATAACCAGGAGGAATCTGGCCCAGTAGTGATGTACTGTTTCCTCGGGCTTCTGCCTGATTTGGGAGAGATCGCTTATGTTCGGGTGGACGGGTGTCGTTGAATCTGAAACCTCACCCAATCCAAGATTCGGAGGCCGAAGAGTTTCCGAACTCTGAAGTTCGGATTCTAGGATGTTGTCCAACGAATCTAGCCCGTTGCCTGATCCTAAGCTCAGGTCTTGAGTTACATCCTCCTCTCCGCGGGTATCCGGCTTGGAGGAGTCGGGAATTCGGACGTAGCTAGTCCTTAAAATAGATGAAGGGTCGCCGCACTGTGCCTCTACCACGGCAACGTGGTGGGTGACTTGGGGAGAGTTAATTTCTCTTAGACCGGGTTTAAGCCCAACCTAGTCGTAATCCGTAGCGACCCCCAGGGCGGCGATGCGATCCAAGAGCTCGTTTATGGAAAAGAGCTCTATTGGATCTAGCTGCTCGACGAGCTCCGAGCTGATGTGTAGGTTGATTTTGATGACCCGAGAGGTCACCGTCGGCGCAACAGCCGAACAGGTGGTCATGAGGAAACCACCTAGCCGGAGGGTTTGGCCGATAGCCAAGGCTCCCTTAGCAACGGCGCCGTCTTTAAAGACGGGAGGAGGCATCCTTCCTGATTGTGACGGCACAGAGGAACTCTCAATGAAAGCACCAATGTCGGTGTCAAAACCGGTGGATCTCGGGTAGGGGGTCCCGAACTGTGCGTCTAGGCCGGATGGTAACAGGAGACAAGGGACACGATGTTTTTTACCCAGGTTCGGGCCCTCTCGATGGAGGTAATACCCTACTCCTGCTTGATCAATATTGATGATATGGGTAGTACAAGAGTAGATCTACCACGAGATCAAGGAGGCTAAACCCTAGAAGCTAGCCTATGGTATGATTGTTGTGTATGGAGTTGATTGCCTACGGACTACAACCCTCCAGTTTATATAGACACCGGATAGGGTTAGGGTTACATAGAGTCGGTTACAATGGTAGGAGATCTTGAATATCCGCATCGCCAAACTTTCCTTCCACGCCAAGGAAAGTCCCATCCAGACACGGGACGAAGTCTTCAATCTTGTATCTTCATAGTCCAGGAGTCCGGCTGAAGGTATAGTCCGGCTACCCGAACACCCCCTAATCCAGGACTCCCTCACTATGGAAATGCCATAATAGGTAGGTATGGTGGCTATTTTGAGGAAGGTATATGGTGGGTGTATGATACCGGCGAAAGGTGCACGGTATTAGAGAGGCTAGCAAAGGTGGAAGGGTGAGAGTGCGTATAATCCATGGACTCAACATTATTCATAAAGAACTCATATACTTATTGCAAAAATCTACAAGTTATCGAAGCAAAGTATTACGCGCATGCTCCTAGGGGGATAGATTGGTAGGATAAGGCCATCGCTCGTCCCCGACCGCCACTCATAAGGAAGACAATCAATAAATAAATCATGCTCCGACTTCATCACATAATGGTTCACCATACGTGCATGCTACGGGAATCACAAGCTTCAACACAAGTATTTCTCAAATTCACAACTACTCAACTACCATGACTTTAATATCACCATCTCCATGTCTCAAAACAATTATCAAGTATCAAACTTATCATAGTATTCAACACAATCATAAGAGAATTTTTATTATTAATCTTGCATACCAAGCATATTAGGATTTTAAGCAAATTATCATGCTATTTAAGACTCTCAAAATAATCTAAGTGAAGCATGAGAGATCAAGAGTTTCTATAAAACAAATTCACCACCGTGCTCTAAAAGATATAAGTGAAGCACTAGAGCAAAATTATATAACTCAAAAGATATAAGCGAAGCACATAGAGTATTCTAACAAATTCTAAATCATGTATGGCTCTCTCAAAAGGTGTGTACAACAAGGATGATTGTGGTAAACTAATAAGCAAAGACTCAAATCATAGAAGACGCTCCAAGCAAAACACATATCATGTGGTAAATAAAAATATAGCTCCAAGTAAAGTTACCGATAGAAGTAGACGAAAGAGGGGATGCCTTCCGGGGCATCCCCAAGCTTAGGCTCTTGCCACTCCTTGTTCCATAATCCATCAAATCTTTACCCAAAACATGAAAATTTCACAACACAAAATTAAAGTAGAAAATCTCGTGAGCTCCGTTAGTGAAATAAAACAAAAGATCACTTCAAGGTACTGTAATGAACTCATTCTTTATTTATATGGGTGTTATACCTACTGTATTCCAACTTCTCTATGTGTGGGAGTCCTGGATTAGGGGGTCTCCGGACAGCCGGACTATATCCTTTGGCCGGACTGTTAGACTATGAATATACAAGATTGAAGACTTCGTCTCGTGTCCGGATGGGATTCTACTTGGCATGGAAGGCAAGCTAGGCAATACGGATATGTGTATCTCCTCCTTTGTAACCGACCTTGTGTAACCCTAACCTCTCCGGTGTCTATATAAACCGGAGGGTTTTAGTCCGTAGGACAACATACAATCATACCATAGGCTAGCTTCTAGGGTTTAGCCTCTCTGATCTCGTGGTAGATCTACTCTTGTACTACCCATATCATCAATATTAATCAAGCAGGACGTAGGGTTTTACCTCTATCAAGAGGGCCCGAACCTGGGTAAAACATTGTGTCCCCTGCCTCCTATTACCATCCGCCTTAGACGCACAGTTCGGGACCCCCTACCCGAGATCTGCCGGTTTTGACACCGACATTGGTGCTTTCATTGAGAGTTCCTCTGTGTCGTCGCCGTTAGGCTTGATGGCTCCTACTATCATCGATAGCGATGCAGTCCAGGGTGAGACTTTTCTCCCCGGACAGATCTTCGTGTTCAGCGGCTTTGCACTACGGGCCAATTCGCTTGGCCATCTGGAGCAGATTGAAAGTTACGCCCTTGGCTACCAGGTCAGGTTTGGAAGCTTAAACTACACGGCCGATATCCGTGGAGACTTGATCTTCGACAGATTCGAGCCTCTGCCTTGTGCGTCACGCGGGCACGATGAGTATGATTTAGCTCTACCATCGGACAATGTTCAGAAGATCGCACAGGCAGCCACTCCGACCCTCAATTCGGAGCCAGTTGCGCCGTCCATGGATGGGTGGATGGACCCTGCCACGGAGGCCTTACCCGCAGCGGCGATCGAGCCAAACATCGACCTTACCTTGCACGAGAGTCGTGTTGTTAAACTGCCGGATCCTTCTCCGGCCACGGACTCCGAGCTGCCTGTGCTCGTTCCTATCAAATCCGATTGGGCGCCGATCATGGAGCTTACCTCCATGGATATTTTTCAGCACTCGCCCTTTGGCGACATACTGAACTCATTAAGGTCTCTCTCCTTGTCAGGAGAATCCTGGACGAACTATGTCTGGCAGGACTAGGATGCGGACGACGGAGAAATTCGCGGCCCACCCACCACCCACATAGTAGCCATTGTCGATGACTTAACCGACATGCTCGACTTCGACTCCGAAGACATCGACGGTATGGACGACGATGCGGGATACGAAGAGGAACCATTGCCCACAGGGCACTGGATGCCCACTTCACCACATGACGTATACATGGTGGACACACCAAAGGAAAACGACGACGAGGAACAGAAGGATGCAACAAAGGGTTGTTCCCTCGAGAAGCAGTCAAAACGGCGGTGTAAGCGCCGCCCCAAATCCCGCCTTGGCAGAAGCAACGATCATGCAGACCCAGCGTTAGAGCCGGGGGAACCACTGCCGGACCACGGCAACACGGAAAATCAAGCCGAACAACCCGACTCTGTCAAAGATCATAGTCCAGATGACGTCACACCGGACGGACACCCGGAGCAACAGAATGCCCATCAAAGGCTCGTTGCCACCGCGAGGAGTCTAAAAAAGCAGAAGCAAAGGCTCAAGGCTGCACAAGACACACTCGGAATCAGATGGAGCCAAGTACTCAACGCAGGGGCGAAGTACGGCGGTAATCGCCCCACCAAGAGCTACCCGAAGCGGAAGTTGCTACCCAAATTTGATGAGGAGGCCTTAGATCCCCCGCAACCAAAAATCAAAGCGGCCACCTGGCTGGATAGACGACCTCACGGCCAACATAGAGCAGCAAACAATGCCACACATAAGCCAATACGCGATCCACGCAAGGGCTCACACCAAAAGGATGGCGCAACCAGATCCATCTATGGACCACACAAGCGCGCTCCAGCATACGATGCAACACAACAAACATCCGAACAACGCGGTACACCGAGATACAGGGGTGCCGCACATCCCCCATGTTTCACCGATGTGGTGCTGGACCATGAATTTCCAGAGGGATTCAAACCCGTAAACATAGAGGCATATGATGGAACAACAGACCCTGGGGTCTGGATTGAGGACTATATCCTCCATATCCATATGGCTCGAGGAGATGATCTCCACGCCATCAAGTACTTACCCCTCAAGCTCAAAGGGCCAGCTCGGCACTGGCTTAAAATCTTCCCCAAAAATTCCATTGGAAGCTGGGAAGAGCTCGAAGACGCTTTTCGGGCAAATTTTCAAGGGACTTATGTCCGACCCCCGGATGCGGACAATTTGAGTCATATAACTCAACAGCCCGGAGAGTCAGCCCGAAAGCTTTGGAACAGGTTTCTTACTAAGAAGAACCAAATAGTTGACTGTCCGGACGCTGAAGCCTTGGCAGCTTCTAAGCATAGCGTCCGCGATGAATGGCTTGCCAAACACCTCGGCCAAGAAAAGCCGAGAACAATGGCAGCATTAACAAGCCTCATGACCCGCTTTTGCGCGGGTGAGGACAGCTGGCTAGCCAGATGCAGCAGCAGCGACCCAAGCACATCCGAAGTTAGAGATGAAAACGGGAAATCACGATGCAGCAAAAATAATAAGCGCCGGAATAAAGAAGACAACCCGAAGAACACGGCGGTAAATGCCGGATTCAGACGCTCTTGGCCAGGTCAGCAAAAGCCGCCCTCTAAAGGCGCTAGAGATGAACTGTCCATCTTGAACAAAATTCTGGACCAAATATATCAGATCCATAGCGCCCCTGGTAAACCCGCTAATCATACCCACCGAGAATGTTGGGTCTTCAAGCAGTCCGGCAAGCTCAACGCCGTACACAAGGGGGAGGATATAGCAAGCGAACACGAGGATGAGTCTCTCAAGCAAGACACTGGGAAACAAAAGAAATTTCCACCAGAAGTCAAAACAGTAAACGTGTTACACGTGATCAAGGGGAGAAACAATGCGGCACTCCCAGATAAATATGCCGAAGGGCCTATTACTGCGGAGCCCTGCCACTGGTCATTTCAACCGATCACTTTTGACCATCAGGATTACTCAGCAAGTATCCGGCGTGCCAGATGGGTTGCCTTGGTATTAGACCCAATTATTGACGGATACCACTTCACACGAGTCCTGATGGACAGTGGCAGCAGTCTATACCTGATATATCAGGACACAATCCGCAAAATGGGGATAGACCCAACGTAAATTTGCCTCAGCAATACTACTGTTAAAGGAGTAATGCCAGGCCCAGGGCTCATTGCACGGGTTCCCTGCTACTAGAAGTTATATTCGGCTTCCCCGATAACTTCCGTAGCGAAAATTTAACCTTCCACATTGCTCCGTTCCAAAGTGGCTATCAAGCACTACTTGGACGTGAAGCTTTCGCTCGCTTTAATGCAATACCGCATTACGCTTCCCTCACACTTAAGATGCCCGGTCCACATGGCATCATTATAGTAAATGGAAATATCGAGCGATCCCTGCGCACCGAGGAGGGTGCGGCTGCCGTGGCAGCCGCACACTAAAACGGCCTTGCCAACTAAAATACCCGAGAGGTCGTCAAGACCACGGACATGATTAGATGAGTCCGGCATAGCTATATGAAATTCGTACATGTTTGATGGCCACACCCCTCTCCTAAACACAAGGAGCTCAACGCGCGCAGACAAGTGGCAATTTTCACTCATCTTGAAATTTACATGGTTTCTTTAAAACCTACCTTTTCGCATGACAACTTTTCACCTAAGTTCCTCTCTTTTACGGATGACCACCGTGCTACACCCGTCCAGGATACGGCACAACGGAGACACAGGTGCAGACATGCAGCAGGGACCCGCCCCACGGATTCTTTTTAGATTAAGACCCTGCGTCAACCTTTTTTACTGTCTCTTGTTGATACACATCCCTCGGATTCTTAGTACAATTGAGAAGGATGCTGGCGTCTTGGCATGTGGCCACGTCAGAATAATGCATGTACCTGGACACCAGGGGCTTCGAACAAAGGGCAGTATTTAGGCCCGGTTTATACCATAAAGACCGAATACCTTAGGGAGTGTTCGGCGTCGCGAGTTTGGCCTTATATGCATCAGCTCCGAATCATGTCTTTGGTGAAATGTTGGGTTTGCCCGGCTCCTATGTTTTGGTACCTTACGTCCCGCTCTATCGGCTAAGGTAGCACTAGGAGAACTACTGCGATTGTGCCCCGGGTCATCCGGACGAGCACCTCAGTAGACAAAGCCGAAAACTAACTGTCATGATATAGCGTGAGACTGGTCAACCACTCGATGACCTATCGGAATGTTAGAATTCCTCCGCCTTAACGAAGGGCCGTTTCCCAGCCAGGCATGTACGCACCCTGAATTTGGGAGAGTGCGGAGCCAACAGGGGCTATATAGTAGCCCCACCGTCAAACTCCTATGGCTAAGTGAAAGTGTTAAAGCATTATAGTTCGGTTGCCTCATTCGCTGCGCTATCACCTCCTTAATAGGACAAAGACATTGGGTTAAGTGTGAACACGCGTCTTCTGCGAACACCTCCGCATTATATGCATGGGGGCTGAAGCCGACGACTGCAATCTTTTAGGTTATACACATGTATACATAAATGGCTGCACAGGAAGCATCATATTACTTTCAAGCAAAAGTATAAACACGGCCTTAATAAATTTCATAAAAACATTGTGTTCAAAATGGGAATACATGTCACTCAAACATAATATTCTTCGAGCACTGGGCCTCTATCAAACGAGCACCCTCGAGAACCTCTTCGAAATAGTGCTCGGCAGCCACTCGGCCTATGGACGAACCCTGCACCGCAACAGTGGTAGCATCCATCTCCGCCCAGTATGCTTTAACACGGGCAAAGGCCATCCGCGAGCCTTCTATGCACGCCGACCTCTTCATTGCATTGATGCACGGCATCGCATCAAGGAACTACAGCACTAAGCTGAAATAGCTGTTCGGCTTCGGCTTCTCCGGCCACAAATGATCTACGACGGACCTCATGGCAAGTCCGGACAACCTATTAAGTTCGGCCCATTCGGCTAGTTGATCAGTCAAGGGAAGCGGATGCTCTGGAGCGTTAAATTGCGACCAGAACAGCTTGTCCACTTCACGATCTGTCTGATCTCGGAAGTATTCGACCGCATCGACAGCGCTTGCCGCCAAGTCCATATATGCATCTGCCGAACTCCACAGCCGATCCATAGGGGCATACTGCGGATATCCGAACTTCCTCTGCGGCAGAAAGGGCTTCCTAGCCGCAATATCCACAGCTTCACACAGCTCCTCCTTCGCCCTCATAGCAGAGCGAGTGTCTTTGGTCACCATCGTGGCCTTTTCAACATCCGCTGCCTTCACTCGGTTCTCCTTTTCAAGGAACTGGCAACGGTCGACAGTGTCTTTGAATTCTACGGCCATCTTCGCCATCTTCTCTTTGCTTTCACAATGCGCGGCCTTCTGGGCTCTTAACTCTTCGGCCGCCTTCAAAGCAGCCGCATTACTAACTCTTGCTTGTTCCTTGGCTCGGGCAAGTTCCGCCCGAAGGGTCTCCACGGTGGCAGCTCCGTTTGTAGTCACAACATATTAAAGATACTGGCATCATGCTGCTCTTACTATGTGATGTTAATCAGACAAACATTACTTACCATGTGCCTCGTCAAGCCGCTTGTTAACAAGCTCGATGTTGGCATCTGCCGCATCCAGTTGCCGCTTTAGTTCGGCAAACTCGTTAGTCCGACCAGCCACCGGAGCTCCCATCACCTGCACATAAAGCAGTATGATTATTACTTGGGACTACGACCCTCTATTCGCTGCCGTTCTCGATGACGACCACAGTCTCAGGGGCTACTATCTACACAGGGCACACCTAAAAAAGTGCGGTACTAGCAAAAAGTATATCGTTTCACGTACCTCAAAGCCCGTCAGTAGACTCATAAAGGCTCCATGCAATCCGCTTTCGGCGGAAGAAATTCTTTCCATCACTGTACCCATCAATGTACGGTGTTCTTCTAGGATGGCCGCTCGCTCCAACAGCTCCCTTAGTACGTCCGACCGCATACCAGACGGTGCCGGACTCTTTTGTTTGCTCTCTTCAAGAGCCGGACGCTGGGGACTTCGGGTGACTATAGGATTATCTTCTGGCCTCACCGGATCCGGAGAGGCCCTCCGCAACGACACTTCAAGGTCGCCCGCTTCTTGAGCGGGGGAGTCCGGGGGAGGCGTTTCGCTCTCCATCATCTCCGGAAGAAGATCCCCTGAAGACGGGCTTTGCAAGATAAACGCTTTGGTTATTTTCCTCAGAGGTAAGGTAGTATATCTCCACTATTAAAGTACTTTCTGATTACTTATAGCTCGTTGGAGGGCTGATCCTCGCGCGGACTTTGTGCGGCAAAATCCCCCTCCAAGGCAGGACCCTCTAGTGGAGACTTCTTCTCCCGTTTGGAAGCCTCGGTTTCCAGATCTTCAGAGGCAGTCCTCTTCCTTCCCCGAAGCGAGAGAAGGTTGGATTCTTCTCCTTGGTTATCCTCCTTCATGGAGGTGCTCATTCCCTCGGTTGGAATTGGTAGCGAGGGGCCCCGCTCTCGACCTCATTATTCCCCCCTTTATCTTCCTTTGAGGGCTCCGGGCAGGGTGCTAGCTTGAGCATCTTTTCCAGTACCGGATTCTCCAAACCCTCAGGAAGGGGGGCCGAACACCAAATCATCTTCGCCTTTGTTAGCCAGTCCTGGTCAAAGAGCGACTTCTCAGAATGACATCATGGTACATAAAAGAAGGTGTGTTCGGCTAAACGATTACTTACTTGGTCGGCAGTACGGTTGCTGCTAAGGCCCATGTCCTCGGTAGTATCCAGACACTCTATTTGGGGTCCGAAGAATGATTTGTACATCTCCTCGTGCGTCAGGCCGAGGAAATTCTGAATTGTTCGCGGCCCTTCTGGGTTGAACTCCCACATGCGGAGTGGCCGGCGTTTGCAAGGCTGGACTCGACGAACCAGCATGACTTGCGTCACCATAACCAGACTGAAATCTCCTTCGAAGAGATCGCGAATGCGGCTCTGCAGTATAGGCACATCCTTGGCTGGACCCCAGCTCAGTCCTCTGCTAATCCATGACATCAGTTGTGGTGGAGGGCCCGAGCGGAAAGCAGGGGCAGCCACCCACTTGGCACTTCTGGGAGCTGTGATGTAAAACCACTCCTGTTGCCATAATCCGGACACCTCTGGAAAGGAACCTTTGGGCCACGGAGCTCCTGCTATCTTGCGTATTAATACGCCTCCACACGCTGCATGCTGCCCCTTGACCATCTACAGCTTCACGTCAAAGGTCTTGAGCCATAGGCCGAAGTGAGGGGTAATGCGGAGGAAGGCCTCACACACGACAATGAATGTCGAGATGTGGAGAAAGGATTCCGGGGCTAGATCGTGGAAATCTAGCCCGTAATAGAACATCAAACCCCTAACAAAGGGATCCAGGGTGAGGCCCGGACCTCGGAGGAAGTGGGAGGTGAACACAACGTTCTCGTTGGGTTCAGGAGTAGGGACGACCTGCCCTCAGGCAGGCAGCCGATGCGAAACCTCGGCGGTCAGGTATCTGGCCTCCCTCAACTTCTTGATATCCTCTCCCGTGATGGAGGAGGGCATCCACCAGCCTTGAAGGCTAGATCCGGACATGATTGAAGGTCCGAAGCACCTGACCTGGGCTTTGGGTGTTAGAACTTGAGGTGGGGGAAGGATTCGATTAAGCATGGGAGGGAAAAAAGTAAAAGCCTTGTCCCTTTATAAAGAGGGTGAATATCAAGCGTCCTCTCCGTAGCCGTTTGGGACTTGCCTATAATCTAGGAGTCCTAGACACGGTTGGGTTACCCATGCCCGTATTGATGAGAATCCCGTGATAAGGGGACACGATCTCTGCTTTGACAAGACGTGTCAAAAAACTGCCTCGCGTTATGTGCGGGGCTAGTTAAAGGAAACGATTCGAATAATCACCGGGCCGTGACATAACGTCGTGTTGCCAAAACAAGTCAGCAAATTGGATTTGTGGAAATGTTATTCTCTCTACGGTGGTATGTGGAACTTATGTTGCAGGGTCGGACACTATCCTTATATTCAAATTCTTCCGTGGTATATTCGGAGGAGGAACCCGCCTTGCAATACCGCAGACAATACTGCGCGCCGGACTCATCGTCATTGAAAGCCTGGTTCAGGGGCTACTGTGGGAGTCCTGGATTAGGGGGTCTCCGGACAGCCGGACTATATCCTTTGGCCGGACTGTTAGACTATGAAGATACAAGATTGAAGACTTCGTCTCGTGTCCGGATGGGACTCTACTTGGCGTGGAAGGCAAGCTAGGCAATACAGATATGTGTATCTCCTCCTTTGTAACCGACCTTGTGTAACCCTAACCTCTCCGGTGTCTATATAAACTGGAGGGTTTTAGTCCTTAGGACAACATAGAATCATACCATAGGCTAGCTTCTAGGGTTTAGCCTCTCTGATCTAATGGTATATCTACTCTTGTACTACCCATATCATCAATATTAATCAAGCAGGACGTAGGGTTTTACCTCTATCAAGAGGGCCCGAACTTGGGTAAAACATTGTGTCCCCTGCCTCCTGTTATCATCCGCCTTAGACGCACAGTTCGGGACCCCCTACCCGAGATCCGCCGGTTTTGACACCGACACTATGGTTTATAAACTATTTTACTAGCCATAGATTCATCAAAATAAGCAAACAACACACGAAAAACAGAATCTGTCAAAAACAGAATAGTCTGTAGTAATCTGTATCTAGCGCAAGATCTGGAACCGCAAAAATTCTAAAATAAACTTCTGGACGTGAGGAATTTATCTATTAATCATCTTCAAAAAGAATTAACTAAATAGCACTTTCCAAATAAAAATGACAGCAGTTCTCGTGAGCACTAAAGTTTCTGTTTTTACAGCAAGTTCAACAAGACTTTCCCCACGTCTTCCCAACGGTTCTACTTGGCACAAACACTAATTAAACACAAAAAACACAACCAAAACAGAGGATAAATAAATTATTTATTACTAAGCAGGAGCAAAAAGCAGGGAATAAAAATAAAATTGGGTTGCCTCCCAACAAGCGCTATCGTTTAATGCCCCTAGCTAGGCATAACAAGCAAGAATAGATCTAGGTATTGCCATCTTTGGTAGGCAATTCTTCAATGAGGCATCTACCATCTTTAGGAATTTCTTTATTTTTATTAATTATCAAACTTTTAGGCACAAGATTGAAAAATTCATTCGTAAGAAATGGTTCCTTAATGATAGCAAAAAGATTGCGATGAACACTTATAGATTTAAGATCCACATTTTCCTTACTAGATGATTCACCCTTATTTTTAGGAACATACATAAGCTTGGCAACTTTAGTGGAGGAACTTGGAGTATTCTTTACGGAAGAAAAAGCAGTTCCCAAATTGGTAATAATATTCTCAAGTTTATCGATCCTAACGGAATCGTGATTTATTTTCTCATTAACTATGGGTTCCTTTTCTTTAATATCTTTCGAAGTAACTCCTACTTTAGATCCATATTGAGAGATTCGGCTGTGGATCTTTTTATCCAAATTTTCAATTAACTCTACGGTAGCAACCTTATTTTCAATAATTTCAATCCTTTGCATTACATGCTCCAAAGTTAATATAGTTCCATTAACCAAAAGAGGGGGGGCAAATAAATCTAAAATAGCATTATAAGAATCAAAAGTATGGCTACCCAAAAAATTCCCTCCAGTAATAGTATCAAGAACATAACGGTGCCAAGGAGTAATGCCTACATAAAAATTGCGAAGAGAATGGTAGTAGATTGCTTCCTAGCAGATTTATTTTGAGCATTGCAAATTCTATACCAGGCATCTTTTAGATTTTCACCCTCCCTCTGCTTAAAATTTAGAATTTCATTCTCGGGAGACAATGGAGAAGATAAGGGACTAGCCATAACGACAAGCAAGCAAACTAACACACAAGCAAACAAAAAGCAAGTGGACAAAAAGGGCCAATAGAGAAAGAGAGGGAGGATAGAGAGAGAGGGCGAATAAAACGGCAAGGGTGAATTGGGGAGGGGAGAGGAAAATGAGAGGCAAATGGCAAATAATGTAATGCGGGAGATAAGGGTATGTGATGGGTACTTGGTATGTTGACTTTTGCATAGACCTCCCCGGCAACGGCGCCAGAAATCCTTCTTGCTACCTCTTTTAGCACTGCGTTGGTTTTCCCCGAAGAGGAAGGGATGATGCAGCAAAGTAGCGTAAGTATTTCCCTCAGTTTTTGAGAACCAAGGTATCAATCCAGTAGGAGGCTACACGCAAGTCCCTCGTACCTGCACAAAACAAATAAATCCTCGCAACCAACACAAATAGGGGTTGTCAATCCCTATAGGGCCACTTACGAGAGTGAGATCTGATAGATATGATAAGATAATATTTTTTTGGTATTTTTATGATAAAGATGCAAATTAAAATAAAGGCAAAATAAATAGCAAAGTAAATAACTAAGTAGTAGGAGATTGATATGATAAAGATAGACCCGGGGGCCATAGGTTTCACTAGTGGCATCTCTCGAGAGCATAAGTATTCTATGGTGGGTGAACAAATTACTGTTGAGAAATTGACAGAATTGAGCATAGTTATGAGAATATCTAGGTATGATCATGTATATAGGCATCACATCCGAGAAAAGTAGACCGACTCCTGCCTGCATCTACTACTATTACTCCACTCATCGACTGCTATCTAGCATGCATCTAGAGTATTAAGTTAAAATAGAGTAACGCCTTAAGCAAGATGACATGAAGTAGAGGGATAGACTCATGCAATATGAAGAAAACCCCACCTTGTTATCCTCGATGGCAACAATACAATACGTGCCTTGCTGCCCTTACTGTCACCGGGAAAGGACACCGCAAGATTGAACCCAAAGCTAAGCACTTCTCCCATTGCAAGAAAGATCAATCTAGTAGGCCAAACCAAACTGATAATTCGAAGCGACTTGCAAAGATAACTGTAGCGACCAGACCTCAAACAGTCTGATCTCTCTGCTCCGGTGTCATCCCTAGATCAGTAATGCTGATACCACACAGTACTCGAAGGATTTATAACAGAGTAGCAATCACACACTTATTACATCGAGTGTCTCAAAAGAGAACTTATTACAATAAGTATGGCTTAAGGCCATCTAATAACGATAACAGCGGAAGGCTTGGAAGATAAGTGAGTCCATCAACTCCAACGGCATCACTGAGTATAGAACCACGACCTAAAAACTCCTTAATCGTCGTTTGAAAGTCTGCAACATTAACGTTGCAGCCCGAAAACGGGTCAGCACATGGAATATGCTGGCAAGGTAACACATAGAGAGTAATGGAATGAAACAGCTATACTATATGCATATTTGGCTGGTGGAAAGCTCTATGGTTACAGTTTTGCGTAAAGCCAATTTTTCCCTACTTCAAAGGAATAAAATTTAATTACTATCATGGTGGTTGTTAAACATTGAGAATGGTTGACAGCATTCTCAATCCCAATTAATCATCATCATTAAACATAACCCAACAAAATTAATTTAGAGTAACATGTTGAGATTCACATGAAAATCCAAGTACTAGATACTCAAGATGTCCATAACCGGGGACACGGCTAACCATGATTAGTTTATTACACTCTGCAGAGGTTTGCGCTCTTTTCCCCACAAGACTCAATCGCCTCCGTTTGGTTTCTCACACTACAGGTTGTTTGAGAAGACTGATGACCGAGACATAGTCTTTCAGAAGCGCTAGCACCTTACGATCGGGTAGACCGTACCACCACATCCCCTAAATCTGCTAGTCTACCACTGTAAGAGTTCGCACAACTTAGTCAACTATGCTAGAGCCCATAATAGCTTGTGGCTGCACACGGAAGTTTCTACTATGAATAGTCTCATGATCCCTTTGAGCCTGGGTGGCGGTCCAAAAGAAAACAGGCAAGTCCTGGAATACCCAGGTGCCTCAATCCACCCAGATGTGTGTTTAAGTTGCCACCTTAGATAAACTATTAATTAACAATCTCACATCTGTCATGGATTTCACTCACCCAATCCACGCCTACTAGCATAGCATGGCATAATAAGCAAACGTAGAAGTAACTCCCAAAGGTTTGATAATAAATAGGTAATAGGTACTACCTCATCTACTTCCCATCGCACAGTTTAATTAGATCCTAATCATGCAATGTGTGAGGATTGATCTAATGCAATAAAACTGGGTAGTAAAAAAGGTATGATCAAAGTGTTACTTGCCTTGCTGATGATCCGCGAAACCTAATGATTCGAAGTAACAGGCGGCGCACTCCGGGTATTCTATCGCAGACAAACAAACAAGCATACAATAAGTACTCATCTAAAGCACGGGTAAAACTCAAATAAGAGATCTAACCAGATGGTTCAACTTAAGAACTCCGGTTGGCAAAAAGAATCAAATCGAACGAAGCAACGAAAATCAAACTGCGAAAGAAAACAACTTCATTCTAGTAATCTGGCTCTAGAGCAAATTTTACAGTAGCAAAATCTTGTTTAAGTTGGTTAAACGGATAGAGGGTTTCGAGACGAAACTCTAGGCGCTTGAATCGCCTGATTCCGATAAACGAGCGAAAAGTTAAACTAAAACGAAAATCGGATCAGGAATCACGATCAGAAAAATCGCGGATTTAATCCGAGAAAAAGAAAAACGACGAACGCTGAATTTTTTTCTCTTTTTTTGGCACGGAAAACGAGGCGCGACGAACCTCGGGCGGCGGGATCGTCGGCGGCGGCGGCGGCTCCGGCGGCACGCGCGGATCGAGGCGGGGCTGATGGGCTGGGGCGGCTCGGGGCGGCGCTATTTAAAGGCTGCCCCCGGGTGGTGTCCCGCTCGGGTACGGCCCGAAGTCGGTTCGTTTTTTTTAATTATTCCGCTTGGAAGAAAAATAAAAAGAAATACTAAACGGACTCCAAAAATTCCGAAATAAATTTTCACGGGCTTCTAAAATAAAGTCGCAGAAGGTGAACATTTATTTGGGCCCTAAATGCAATTTTGAAAAACGCACATTTTTCCTAAATCAAATAAAACACCGAAAAACTCCGAAATAAAATCTTATTTGATTTTATTATTAAATCCTCAATATTTCTTTATTTTGCGAAAGTCATTTTATTCCCTCTCTCATATTTTTGTATTAGAAATAATTGATGATAAAATAAATAAAATCAAATGATCCTATTCTCAAAATTTGAGAAAACTCAAATATGAAAATAACGAAATCGCCAACTCTCTCCATGGGTCATTAAGTTGCGTAGAATTTCTAGGATCAACCAAAATGCAAAATAAAATATGATATGCATGATGATCTAATGTATAACATTACAAATTGAAAATTTGGGATGTTACGAAGCTACCCCCCTTAAGATGAATCTCGCCCTCGAGATTCGGGTTGGCTAGAAAATAGGTGAGGGTGGTCCTTGAGTAAATCTTCCTCTCGTTCCCAGGTGGCTTCATCCTCTATGTGGTGACTCCACTGAACTTTGCAAAACTTGATAACCTTGCTGCGGGTAACTCGGCTGGCAATCTCGAGAATCTTTACTAGTTTCTCCTCGTAGGTCAAATCATTATCCAACTAAATAGTTTCCAAAGGCACTGTGTCTCTCAACGGTATATCAGCTATCTCCGCGTGACATTTCTTTAACTAAGAAACGTGGAACACATCATGTACTCCTGACAATCCTTCGGGCAATTCCAACTTGTAGGCTACTTCTCCCATACGCTCCAAAACTTGATAGGGTCCTACAAATCGTGGTGCTAACTTCCCTTTAACTCCAAAACGCTTTGTTCCCTGAAATGGAGATACTTGAAGATAAGCTCTATCTCCGACTTCGTAAACTTTCTCCTTGCGTTTAGAATCTGCATAACTCTTCTGTCTGGACTGGGCTACCTTGAGCCTATCGCGAATCAATTTCACCTTCTGTTCAGACTCCTTAATCAAGTCAGGTCCAAACAACTGGTGGTCTCCAACTTCATCCCATGACAACGGTGTCCTGCACCTCCTTTAGTACAAGGCTTCGAAAGGGGCCATCTTTAAACTGGTTTGGTAACTGTTGTTGTAAGAGAACTCTTCATATGGCAAATTATCGTCCCGACTAGATCCATAATCTAGCGCACAAGCTCTCAGCATATCCTCCAAAATCTGATTGACTCTCTCGGTCTGTCCATCTATCTGTGGATGAAAAGTTGTACTGAATTCTAGCCTGGTTCCCAAAGTTTCGTGCAACTGCTTCCAGAACATTGAGGTAAACTGGGTTCCTCTATCTGATACGATACTCCTTGGAACTCCATGCAAATATACGATCCTGGTCATGTATATCTTTGCCAACTTAGCACTGGTGTAAGTGGTCTTTACTGGGATGAAATGAGCTACTTTCGTCAATCGATCAACTACAACCCAAATCGAGTCATAGCCTGAACGAGTCCTGGGCAATACCGTGATAAAATCCATGCCTAGCTTATCCCACTTCCATTCGGGTATCGGCAATGGTTGTAACAATCCTGCTGGCTTCTGATGCTCTGCCTTTACTCTCTGACATACATCACAAACTGCTACATACTCCGCTATATCCTTCTTCATTCCGGTCCACCAGAAAATATCCTTCAGATCCAAATACATCTTGGTATTTCCTGGGTGAATTGAATACGGTGAGTCGTGTGCCTCTTGCAGTATCAACTTCCTGATCTCCAGGTCATTGGGCACGTAAACGCGGTCTTCAAACCATAGGGTGTCGTGCTCATCCTCGTGAAATCCTTTAGCTTTTCCTTTATTGAGTTTCTCCTTTATAGCGGCAATCTCTTTGTCAGCTTTCTGAGCTTCTCTGATTCTATCCATCAAAGTTGACTGAATCTCCAATGCTGCTACATAGCCTCTCGGAACTATTTCCAAACATAGTTCACGAAGATTTTCTGCTAACTCCGTGGGTATTTCTCCCGTCATTAATGTATTGACATGGCTCTTACGGCTTAATGCGTCAGCTACTACATTAGCCTTTCCGGGATGATAATGCAATTTCATATCATAATCCTTGATAAGCTCCAACCATCTCCTTTGTCTGAGATTCAACTCCTTCTGTGTGAAAATGTACTTCAAACTCTTATGATCCGTGTACACCTCACAATGATTTTCAATCAGAAAATATCTCCATGTTTTCAATGCATGCACTACGGCTGCTAGCTCCAAATCATGCGTGGCATAATTCAACTCATGAGGTTTCAGTTGTCTTGAGGCATATGAAACAACTCTCCCTTCCTGCATAAGCACTGCTCCAAGTCCTCGACGTGAAGCTTCGCAATACACCTCATAATCCTTGGTCTGGTCTGGCAAGATCAATACTGGTGAGGTAACTAAGCGTTTCTTCAACTCCTGGAAACTAGCCTCACATTCCTCTGTCCATATGAACTTGGTATCCTTCTTCAACAACTCAGTCATAGGCTTCGCAATCTTTGAGAAATTCTCAATCAATTTCTGGCAGTATCCTGCGAGTCCAAGAAAACTCCGGATCTCTCCAACTGTTGTTGGGGCTTCCCACTTGGTCACAGTTTCAACTTTAGCGGGATCTACTACTATACCTTCTCTAGATATAACGTGTCCGAGGAATCCTACTTCCTTCAACCAAAACTCACATTTGCTGAACTTGGCATATAATTGATGTTCTCTAAGCTTTCCAAGTACCAAACACAAATGCTCCTTATGCTCCTCTTCATTCTTCGAATAAACCAGGATATCATCAATGAACACTACGATGAACTTATCCAAAAACTCCATAAACACTTTGTTCATCATGTTCATAAAATAGGCAGGTGCGTTAGTCAGACCAAATGACATAACGGTATACTCATACAGTCCATACCTGGTGGTAAAAGCTGTCTTCGGAATATCCTGTTCTCGAATCTTCAATGGTGGTATCCTGATCGCAGATCGATCTTGGAAAATACCTTAGCTCCTTGCAATCGATCAAACAAATCGTTGATCATTGGTAGTGGGTACTTGTTTTTGATCGTTACTTCATTTAATCCTCGATAATCAACAACCATCCTTAACGATCCATCTTTCTTCTCCACCAGAAGTACTGGCGATCCCCAAGGTGAAGAACTTGGGCGAATATATCCTTTATCCAGTAACTCCTTAATCTGCTTCTTAATTTCCACCAAATCCTTTGCTGGCATCCTATATGGTCTCTTTGATATTGGTCCTGTGCCTGGCAATAGCTCAATCAAAAACTCAATATCTCTATCCGGTGGCATGCCTGGCAACTCCTCTGGAAATACATCAGGGAAATCCCTTACCACTGGTACTTCCTCCTGCACAACTCCTGTTAGGCAATTTACTTGAGTCCTCTTTGGCACATGCCGGGATACATACTTAATCCTTCTCCCTTCTGGTGTGGTAAGCAAAATTGACTTACTAGCACACTCAATATTCCCTTCATACTTTGATAACCAATCCATGCCTAATATCACATCCAATCCTTGAGATTCCAATACTATTAGGTCTGAGGGAAAAACATAGTTACCAATCCTTAATGGTAACCAATCACACCATAGACTAGCCACATACTCTACTCCGGGCGAGGTTACTAACATGGGTGACCTAAGGGCTTGGTTTGATAGGTTATACTTATCCACAAATCCCCTTGAGATGTAAGAATGCGATGCACCAGTATCAAAAAGAACGAGTGTAGTAAATGACTTAACCAAAAACTAACCTATTACTGCATCGGGCTGAGCTTCAACCTCCACCACGCTAACATGGTTCACCTGTCCCCTATTGAAAGGGTTCGGCTTCTTCCCAGAACTTCCATTGCCATTTTGGCCTTCAGGATATTCATTGGCATAATGTCCGGTCTTCTGACACTTAAAACAAGTGACTTGGCTTAGGTCCTTCTTGGCTGGGGTTGAGGGGTTGGTGCAGTTCTGGCCGGTGCTTCCTCCGTTGCCATTAACATTCTTGGTGCCATTGTGATTGTGCGAGCTACCTCCTCCATGGGTATGCGGAAAATGTCCTCCCGGTCTAGGGGTAAAACGTGGCTTCTGCTGAGCTCCTGAATTATACTTTCCTTGTCAATACTTCCTCTTGCGATTCTCAATCTGCTGCTGCTTCCCTTCAATCATAAGAGCATGATCTACCAACTCCTGGTAGTTGTTGAAGGTGGCTACCATCAACTGCATGCTCAACTCATCATTCAGTCCTTCCAGAAATTTCTCCTGCTTAGCTGCATCCGTAGCGACGTCATCTGGGGCATACCGTGCTAGCTTACTAAATTCCTCCACATACTGGCCAACTGTCCTTCCTCCTTGGCGCAAGTTGCGAAACTCACGCTTCTTCATGGCCATAGCTCCTGCTGAAACATGGGCAGTACGAAAAGCCTACTGAAACTGGTCCCATATGACAGTGTCGACTGGGAAAGTGGCTGTGAAATTCTCCCACCGTGATGCTGCGGGTCCTTCTAACTGATGTGCGGCAAACTTCACCTTCTCCGCATCTGTGCATCCTGCTGTGGTCAACTCCCTAGCTGTCTTGCGGAGCCAATCATCTGCTACTATCGGCTCGATGCTACTGGAAAACACCGGCGGATTCAGCCTGAGAAAACAGGCTAAGTGGTCAACAGGTGGTGGTGGTGGTGGTGGGTTGTTGTTGTTCCCCTGATTCTGATTCTGGACTAGCAACTGCGTTAATGTGTTCTGCTGCTGGATCAACTAGGTGAGCTCCGGTGGAAAGGCAAATCCGGGGTCACGTCTCGGAGGCATCTGAGGGTTTAGAAAAGATGAGATATAAGAATAGAGGGGGTCTAAAGAGAAAACACTACCCATATGCACATGAGGCAAAACAAACAATTCACTTCAATCAATCAAACAAGGGCATACAATCGATCTATCTATCGCAAAAGTGCTCGGACTACTATATTTACATGGTGGACTACTACTACTGATGAGGTGGTCTACTAGAAATATTCTACGGTCGTTGACTCCATAATATCTGCTCCAGCTTCATCAACATAGTCATCATCGCTACTATCTGCTTCCGAGTCGGTGCCGTCGATGATGTAGTCTTCCGGGCTAATTTCCTGAGGTTCTTCGTCTTCATCTACTGGCGTAGGGTCTCCCATAAATATTCCAATCTTCTTGATTAGGTCGTCATTCTTCTCCACCAACACTTCAATTTCTTCTTCATAATCTTCATGTGTAGCCTTGAGTTCTTCCTCCAGTTCCTTGATTCTAGTCTTAGCCTTCTTCAGATCTATCATGTCGGCGCACATCTGGTTCTCCTGTCGTCGAATGTGCTGGTTTAGCTCCTGGATAAAAGCTGCAATTGATCTATCCTTCCGGGTGCTGATCATCTCCCAGTGTTCATCTCGGCGCCCACAAATCTGGTAGATAGTGTCCTTGAGATCCTTGTGGTAGACTTCTCCAATGCATCCCATGGCGATGTGAGCTGCCATGCTCTTTCCTAGATTCCAAGTTGGTGCATCAAAAGAAAATTCTATGGGCTCAGTGAATGGCATGAACGTCCTTCCTGGAACTTGAACTTGAATCATCCAGCGTACTTCTTCAGGTAAAGTGGCGTTGTAGGTTCCTGTGAAGCTTGGTACTCCTATGTTCAGGTATCTAGTGACTTCCTTCAAGTGTCGTCCAAAGGGTGTATCTTCATCCGGTTGTGTGAACTTTTTCCTTGCATCCGCCATCCTAAAGAGTAGAAAAGATGAGAGGTCAGAAGAGAAGAGAGTGAATAGTGATCTAGGTCTTTAGCTTAGTGGTCGTGTCCTACAGTCAGCGTGTGCTCTGATGCCATCTCTGTAGCGACCATACCTCAAAAAGTCTGATCTCTGTGCTCCGTGTCATCCCTGGATCAGTAATGCTGACACCACACAGTACTCGGAGGATTTATAATAGAGTAGCAATCACACACTTATTACATCGAGTGTCTCAAAAGAGAACTTATTACAATAAGTATGGCTTAAGGCCATCTAATAACGATAACAGCGGAAGGCTTGGAAGATAAGTGAGTCCATCAACTCCAACGGCATCACTGAGTATAGAACCACGACCTAAAAACTCCTTAATCGTCGTTTGAAAGTCTGCAACATTAACGTTGCAGCCCGAAAACGGGTCAGCACATGGAATATGCTGGCAAGGTAACACATAGAGAGTAATGGAATGAAACAGCTATACTATATGCATATTTGGCTGGTGGAAAGCTCTATGGTTACAGTTTTGCGTAAAGCCAATTTTTCCCTACTTCAAAGGAATAAAATTTAATTACTATCATGGTGGTTGTTAAACATTGAGAATGGTTAACAGCATTCTCAATCCCAATTAATCATCATCATTAAACATAACCCAACAAAATTAATTTAGAGTAACATGTTGAGATTCACATGAAAATCCAAGTACTAGATACTCAAGATGTCCATAACCGGGGACACGGCTAACCATGATTAGTTTATTACACTCTGTAGAGGTTTGCGCACTTTCCCCCACAAGACTCGATCGCCTCCGTTTGCTTTCTCGCACTACAGGTTGTTTGAGAAGACTGATGACCGAGACATAGTCTTTCAGAAGCGCTAGCACCTTACGATCGGGTAGACCGTACCACCTACATCCCCTACATCTGCTAGTCTACCACTGTAAGAGTTCGCACAACTTAGTCAACTATGCTAGAGCCCATAATAGCTTGTGGCTGCACACGGAAGTTTCTAGTATGAATAGTCTCATGATCCCTTTGAGCCTGGGTGGCGGTCCAAAAGAAAACATGCAAGTCATGGAATACCCAGGTGCCTCAATCCACCCAGATGTGTGTTTAAGTTGCCACCTTAGATAAACCATTAATTAACAATCTCACATATGTCATGGATTTCACTCACCCAATCCACGTCTACTAGCATAGCATGGCATAATAAGCAAACGTAGAACTAACTCCCAAAGGTTTGATAATAAATAGGTAATAGGTACTACCTCATCTACTTCCCATCCCACAGTTTAATTAGATCCTAATCATGCAATGTGTGAGGATTGATCTAATGCAATAAAACTGGGTAGTAGAAAAGGTATGATCAAAGTGTTACTTGCCTTACTGATGATCCGCGAAACCTAACGATTCGAAGTAACAGGCGGCGCACTCCGGGTATTCTATCGCAGACAAACAAACAAGCATACAATAAGTACTCATCTAAAGCACGGGTAAAACTCAAATAAGAGATCTAACCAGATGGTTCAACTTAAGAACTCCGGTTGGCAAAAAGAATCAAATCGAACGAAGCAACGAAAATGAAACTACGAAAGAAAACAACTTCGTTCTACTAATCTGGATCTAGGGCAAATTTTACAGTAGCAAAATCTTGTTTAAGTTGGTTAAACGGATAGAGGGTTTCGAGACGAAACTCTAGGCGCTTGAATCGCCTGATTCCGATAAACGAGCGAAAAGTTAAACTAAAACGAAAATCGGATCAGGAATCACGATCAGAAAAATCGCGGATTTAATCTGAGAAAAAAAACGACGAACACCGAATTTTTTTTCTCTTTTTTCGGCACGGAAAACTAGGCGCGACGAACCTCGGGCGGCGGGATCGTCGGCGGCGGCTCAGGCGGCGTGCACGGATCGAGGCGGGGCTGATGGGCTGGGGCGGCTCGGGGCGGCGCTATTTAAAGGCTACCCCCGGGCGGTGTCCCGCTCGGGTATGGCCCCAAGTCGGTTCGTTTTTTTTAATTATTCCGCTCGGAAGAAAAATAAAAAGAAATACTAAACGGACTCCAAAAATTCCGAAATAAATTTCCACGGGCTTCTAAAATCAAGCCGCACAAGGTGAACATTTATTTGGGCCCTAAATGCAATTTTGAAAAACACATATTTTTCCTAAATTCAAATAAAACACCGAAAAACTCCGAAATAAAATCTTATTTGATTTTATTATTAAATCCTCAATATTTCTTTATTTTGCGAAAGTCATTTTATTCCCTCTCTCATATTTTTGTATTAGAAATAATTGATGATAAAATAAATAAAATCAAATGATCCTATTCTCAAAATTTGAGAAAACTCAAATATGAAAATTATGAAATCCCCAACTCTCTCCTGGGTCATTGAGTTGCGTAGAATTTCTAGGATCAACCAAAATGCAAAATAAAATATGATATGCATGATGATCTAATGTATAACATTCCAAATTGAAAATTTGGGATGTTACAATAACCAATCATACATAAAAGAATTCAGAGAAGATTCATATATTATTCATAGATAGACTTGATCATAAACCCACAATTCATCGGTCTCAACAAACACACCGCAAAAAGAAGATTACATCGAATAGATCTCCACAAGAGAGGGGGAGAACATTGTATTGAGATCCAAAAAGAGAGAAGAAGCCATCTAGCTACTAATTATGGACCCATAGGTCTGAAGTAAACTACTCACACTTCATCGGAAGGGCTATGGTGTTGATGTAGAAGCCCTCCGTGATCGATGCCCCCTCCGGCGGAGCTCTGGAATAGGCCCCAAGATGGGATCTCGTGGATACAGAAAGTTGCGGCGGTGGAATTAGGTTTTTGGCTCTGTATCTGATCGTTTGGCGGTACGTGGGTATATATAGGAGGAAGAAGTACGTCGGTGGAGCAACAGGGGGCCCACGAGGGTGGAGGGCGCGCCTGGGGGGGGGCAGGCGCGCCCCCTACCTCGTGGCCTCCTGTTGGTTGGCTTGACGTAGGGTCCAAGTCTCCTGAGTTGTATTTGGTGAGAAAATCACATTCCCGAAGGTTTCATTCGGTTTGGACTCCGTTTGATATTCCTTTTCTTCGAAACCCTAAAACAGGCAAAAAAACAGCAGTTCTGGGCTGGGCCTCCGGTTAATAGGTTAGTCCGAAAAAATAATATAAAAGTGGATAATAAAGCCCGATAATGTCCAAAACAGTAGATAATATAGCATGGAGCATTCAAAAATTATAGATACGTTGGAGACGTATCATCATGCGGCATGCTTTTGTTTTTCCTTTCCTTTCTCCTGTATTCGAAAAAAGTAGAGGGCCCTGCTGGGGTGTGTAATGAACCACGGCGCTTGCGCCACTATGCTATATTTTTATTCTGATTGTGCCGTGATACCCGTGTTTCTACTAGGTGTGGTTACGGTTGTGGTAGTCTCCCATGTCGCGAGGGCGCGCCATTCCAGAGGTATCTTCCAAGGGCTTCCTTCCTGCCAACTCAGGAGCCGTCAAGCCTCAGTAGATGTTGTATAGCTGCAGAGTTTTTAGAAGGCCTCATGAGGCATCTCGTCCTACCTCGCACAAGCCCCCGAGCGTGGGTTGGTTGTGGCTGGTACACCACATCGCGATGCCTAGAGGCATGGACTTAAGAGGGTACGCATACCCACGAGCTCGTTCAAGAGCATCTCGCGAGGGTTAAGGACACCAAAGATCTAGGGCAATAAGGCTTCTGCGAGGTGTGGCTGCGGGCGAGCCCAGGCGTACACACCTACCTAGCCCCCGTGCGCGGGACACGCGAGTAGGACCGACGGGCAACTGCCGCTCTTCCTGGGACAAGTTTGGAAAAGCGAGTGAATCAAGAGAGAAAATTCTAAATCTGGTGAATGGAAGACGCAAAAGCTTCAAATGTCATTCAAGAAGTTGAAAACCAGCTACAGAAAGCAAGCAAAAGAATAGCCGCTTCCGGCACCTAGAATAGTCTTCTTGTCTTCCCACTAGCACGGAGCATGGGGCCTCCACTAGGACGTGGGTGGGAGCCCCCGTGAGGCCCAGGGACGACCTCAGGAGACTCCAGGTGTGTACAACCCCAACTCATTATTACGTGAGAGTGTCGTGAGTGAAGACCTTCATAGGCACGGGGCCTTGCTTCATTGGGAGAACTTCCGGAGGTGCTGGATGTTCCATGTGTTATGGATGGGGATCCCGTCCTGCATCTCCAGGCGTGCGGTGCCAAGCGTGGAGACATGGGTGATCCTGAATGGCCCCTCCCACATGGACGAGAGCTTATGCAGCCCCTCCCTGGAGAGCACCCGCCTCAGCACGAGATCACCCACCTCGAGCGTCCTGGAGCAAACGCTACGGCAGTGGTACCACCGCAGTGCCTGCTGGTACTTCAATGCTCGAAGCGAGGCTTGGCGGCGGCGTTCCACCCCCAGCACGAGGTCCATCCCCCGTGAGGCGTCCTGGCGTGCCTCGTCAAATGCCAAGACCCGCGCGGAGCGATGCCTGACCTCATGTGGGAGAACCGCTTTAGCTCCGTAGACAAGGAACAATGGAGTCTTGATACGTCAATTTTGCATCATGTTTTCTTACTATTATTTATAATGTTTTTATCCATAATAATGCTTTTTGGAGTAATTCTAATGCCTTTTATCTCATAATATGCAAGGTATACACAAAGAGAGAGAATTCCGGCAGCTGGAAATCTGGACCTGGAAAAGCTACGTCAGGCCACCTATTCTGCACAACTCCAAACAAGCCGAAACTTCACGGAGATTTTTTATCAAATATATGAAGAATATTGGAGCAAATAACTACCAGAGGGGGGCCACCAGGTGAGCACAACCCACTGGGGCATGCTAGGGAGCCCATGCGCGCCCTGGTGGGTTGTGCTCACCCAGTCCCACCTCTGGTGCCCATCTTCTGGTATATAAGTCATTTTGACCTAGAAAAGATCAGGAGAGGACTTTTGGGATGGAGCGCCGCCGTCTTGAGGCGGAACTTGGGCTGGAGCACTTTTGCCCTCCGGTGGAGCGATTCCGTCGGGGGAACTTCCCTCTCGGAGGGGGAAATCATCTTCATCATCATCACCAACAACTCTCCCATCTTGGGGCGGGCAATCTCCATCAACATATTCAACAACACCATCTCATCTCAAACCCTAGTTCATCTCTTGTGTTCAATCTTGTTACGGGAACTATAGATTGGTGCTTGTGGGTGACTACTAGTGTTGATTACATCTTGTAGTTGATTACTATATGGTTTATTTGGTGGAAGATTATATGTTCAGATCCAATATGCTATTTAATACCCCTCTGATCTTGAGCATGATTATCATTTGTGAGTAGTTACTTTTGTTCTTGAGGTCACGGGAGAAATCCTGTTGCAAGTAATCATGTGAACTTAATATGTGTTCGATATTCTGATAGTATGTATGTTGTGCTTCCCTTAGTGGTGTCATGTGAACGTCAACTACATGAAACTTCACCATATTTGGGCCTAAGGGAATGCATTGTGGAGTAGGAGTTAGATGATGGGTTGCGAGAGTGACAGAATCTTAAACCCCAGTTTATGCGCTATTCCGTTAGGGACCGATTGGATCCAAAAGTTTAATGCTATGGTTAGAATTTATTCTTAATACTTTTCTCATAGTTGCGTATGCCTGCGGGAGGGTTAATCATACGTAGGAGGTTTGTTCAAGTAAGAACAACACCTAAGCACCGGTCCACCCACATATCAAATTATCAAAGTACCGAACACGAATTAAGCCAACATGATGAAATTGACTAGATGAAAATTCCGTGTACCCTCAAGAACGCTTTGCTTATCATAAGAGACCATTTTGGCATGTCCTTTGACTCAAAAGGATTGGGCTACCTTGCTGCACTTTTGTTACTACTATCGTTACTTGCTCGTTACAAGTCATCTTGCTATCAAACTAGTCTGTTACTTACAATTTCAGCACTTGCAGACATTACCTTGCTGAAAATCACTTGTCATTTCCTTCTCCTCCTCATTGGGTTCGACACTCTTACTTATCGAAAAGAGCTACAATTGATCCCCTATACTTGTGGGTCATCAAGGCTATTTTATGGCGCCATTTCCGGGGAGTGAAGTGCCTTTGGTAAGTGGAATTGGTAAGGAAACATTTATATAGTGTGCTGAAATGTATTGTCACTTGTTACTATGGAAAACAGTCCTTTGAGGGGTTTGTTCGGGGTATCTTCACCTCGACAGGAACCACAATTAGCCACCCCTCGACCTACTACACCTACTGAAAATATTGAATATGAAATTCCTTCGGGTATGATAGAACAACTGCTAGCTAATCCTTATGCAGGAGATGGAACCGAACATCCTGATATGCACTTGATATATGTAGAACAAATTTGTGGATTGTTCAAGCTTGCAGGTTTACCCAGATATGAAGTTATGAAAAAGGTTTTCCCTTTATATTTGACGGGAAAGGCATCGGCGTGGTATAGGCTATGCGATATTGGATCTTGGAATTGGAATCGTTTGAAATTGGAGTTCCATCAAAAAAATTATCCCATGCATCTAGTTCATCTTGATCGGAATTATATATATAATTTTTGGCCTCATGAAGGAGAAAGTATCGCTCTATCTTGGGGGAGGCTTAAGTCAATGTTACATTCATGTCCCAATCATGAGCTCTCAAGAGAAATTATTATCCAGAACTTTTATGCTCAGCTTCCTTGTAATGATCAAACCATGCTTGATACCTCTTGTGTTGGTTCTTTTATGAAGAAGACTATTGAATTCTGGTGGGATCTTTTGGAAAGAACTAAACGCAACTCTGAAGATTGGGAACTCGATGAAGGAAAAGAGTCAGGTATTAAACTTAAGTATGATTATGTGATACCGATGCTTTTCAAAAGTTTAGCACTAAATATGCACTTAACTCTGAGATAGTAACCTCCTTCCATGAATCATTCGCTACTCATGTTGATATCCCTAAGGAGAAGTGGTTTAAATATCACCCACCTATTAAAGAAGAAATTAAAGAACCGGTACCAGTTAAAGAAGAAACTACACTTTACAATGTTGATCATGCTGTTCCTTCTACTTATATTGAGAAACCACCTTTCCCTGTTAGGATAAAGGAACATGCTAAAGTTTCAACTGTGGTTAACAAAAGCTATATTATAACACCTAAACCTGATAAACAAATTGAAGTAGAACCTAGTATTGCTATGGTTAAAGATCTCTTGAAAAAAGATGTGGATGGGCATGTTATTTACTTTTGTGAAGAAGCTGCTAGAATTGCCAAACCTGATAAAAAGGATAAACATAGAACTGTTGTTGGCATGCCCGTTGTCTCAGTTAAAATAGGAGATCACTGTTATCATGGTTTATGTGACATAGGTGCTAGTGTGAGTGCTATTCCTTACACTTTATATCATGAAATTATGAATGACATAGCACCTGCAGAGATAGAAGACATGGATGTTACTATTAAACTTGCTAATCGAGACACTATATCACCAATTGGGATTGTTAGAGATGTTGAAGTCTTGTGTGGGAAAATAAAATACCCTACTGATTTTCTTGTTCTTGGTTCCCCACAAGATGACTTTTATCCCATTATCTTTGGCATGCCTTTCTTGAACACCGTTAATGCTAAAATTGACTGTGAGAAACAAACTGTCGGTGTTAGTTTTGGTGATGAGTCTCATGAGTTTAATTTTTCCAAGTTTAGTAGAAAGCTTCATGAAAAAGAATTGCCTAGTAAAGATGAATTAATTGGTCTTGCATCTATTGTTGTGCCTCCTACTGATCCTTTAGAATAATATCTGCTAGACCATGAAAATGATTTACATATGCATGAAAGAAATGAAATAGCTAAGATTTTCTTTGAACAACGTCCTCTGCTTAAACACAATTTTCCTATTGAAACTCTAGGAGGACCTCCTCCACCTAAAGGTGATCCTGTGTTTGAACTAAAACAATTGCCAGACACTTTGAAATATGCTTATCTAGATGAAAATAAGATATATCATGTTATTATTAGTTCTAACCTTTCATAACATGAAGAAGAAAGATTATTGAAAGTTCTAAGGAAGCACCGACCTACTATTGGATATACTCTTGATGATTTAAAGGGAAATAGTCCCACTCCATGTCAGCACAAAATTAATATGGAACCTGATGCTAAACCTGTTGTTGATCACCAACGTCGGTTAAATCCAAAAATGATGGAAGTGGTAAGAATGGAAATCTTAAAACTTCTGGAAGCAGGTATAATCTATCCTATAGCTGATAGTAGATGGGTAAGTATCGTTCATTGTGTCCCTAAGAAAGGAGGTATAACTATTGTTCCTAATGATAAGAATGAACTTATTCCACAAATAATTGTTACAGGCTATAGAATGGTAATTGATCTTAGAAAATTAAACAAAGCAACTAGAAAAGACCATTACCCTCTACCTTTCATTGATCAAATGCTTGAAATATTGTCTAAGCACACACACTTTTGCTTCCTTGATGGATATTCTGTTTTTTCACAAATACCTGTTTCTCAACCTGATCAAGAAAAGACCACTTCTACTTGTCCCTTTGGAACCTATGCTTACAGACTTATGCATTTCGGTTTATGTAATGCACCTGCTACTTTTCAAACATGTATGACTACTATATTCTCTGACTTTTGTGAAAAGATTGTTGAGGTTTTCATGGATGACTTGTCTGTTTATGGGAAGTCTTCTGATGATTGTTTAAGCAATCTTGATCAAGTTTTGCAGAGATGTGAACAAACAAATCTTGTCTTGAATTGGGAGAAGTGCCACTTTATGGTTAATGAAGGTATTGTCTTGGGCCATAAATTTCTGAAAAAGGTATTGAAGTGGACAAATTGAGAAAATGCCATGTCCTAAAGATATCAAAGGTATTCGTAGTTTCCTTAGTCATGTTGGTTTCTATAGGAGATTTATCAAAGACTCTCTAGAATTTATAGGCCTCTTACGAATCTTTTGCAAAAGGATATTCCATTTGTTTTTTATGATGATTGTTTAGAAGCCTTTGAAACACTCAAGAAAGCCTTAATTTCTGCACCTATTGTTCAACCACCTGATTGGAACTTGCCTTTTGAAATTATGTGTGATGCTACTGATTATGTTGTTGGTGTTGTTCTAGGACAGAGAGTTGATAAGAAACTGAATGTTATTCATTATACTAGTAAAAATCTTGACAGTTCTCAAAAAAATTATGCTACTATTGAAAAAGAATTCTTAGCAGTGGTGTTTGCTTGTGATAAATTTAGACATTATATTGTTGATTCCAAAGTAATTGTTCACACCGATCATGCTGCTATTAAATATCTTATGGAAAAGAAAGATGCTAAACCTAGACTTATTTGATGGTTCTCTAGTTACAAGAATTTGATTTACATATCATTGATAGAAAAGGAGCTTAGAACCCCGTAGTTGATAATTTGTCTAGGCTTGAAAATGTGCCTGATGACCCACTACCTATTGATGATAGTTTTCCTGATGAGCAGTTAGCTGCAATAAATGTTGCTCATAGTACTCCTTGGTATGCTGACTATGCTAATTACATTGTTGCTAAATATTTACCACCTAGCTTTATGTATCAACAAAAGAAAAAATCTTCTATGATTTACGACATTACTTTTGGGATGACCCACATCTTTATAAAGAAGGAGTAGATGGTATTATTAGACGTTGTGTACCTGAGCATGAACACGAACAAATCCTACGGAAATGTCACTCTGAAGCTTATGGAGGGCATCATGCTAGAGATAGAACTTCTCACAAGGTATTGCAATCTGGATTTTATTGGCCTACTCTCTTCAAGGATGCTCGTAAGTTCATCTTATCTTGTGATGAATGTCGAAGAATAGGTAATATCGGTAAGCATCAAGAAATGCCTATGAATTATTCACTTGCTGTTGAACCATTTGATGTTTGGGGATTTGATTATATGGGACCTTTTCCTTCCTCTAATGGGTATACACATATTTTGGTTGATGTTGATTATGTTACTAAATGGGTAGAAGCTATCCCAACCAGTAGTGATGATCACAACACCTCTATTAAAATGCTTAAGGAAGTTATTTTCCCATGGTTTGGAGTCCCTAGATATTTAATGACTGATGGTGGTTCACACTTTATTCATGGTTCTTTCCATAAAATGCTTGCCAAGTATGATGTTAACCATAGAATTGCATCACCCTGTCATCATGAGTCTAGTTGTCAAGTTGAACTTAGCAATAGAGAAATAAAATTAATTTTGCAAAAGACTGTCAATAGGTCCAGGAAGAATTGGTGTAAGAAAGTAGATGATGCACTTTGGGCTTATAGAATAGCATATAAAAATCCTATGGGTATATCTCCTTATAAAATGGTTTATGGAAAAGAATGTCATTTGCCTCTTGAGTTAGAACATAAAGCATATTGGGCTATCAAAGAGCTCAACTATGATTTCAAACTTGCTGGTGAAAAGAGGTTATTTGATATTAGATCATTAGATGAATGGAGAACCCAAGCTTATGAAAATGCAAAATTATTCAAAGAAAAAGTTAAAAGATGGCATGACAAAAGAATCCTAAAGCGTGAGTTTAAAGTTGGAGAATATGTTCTTTTGTACAACTCTAGTTTCAGATTCTTTGTAGGAAAACTCCTCTCAAAATGGGAAGGCCCTTATGTTATCAAGGAGGCTTATCGGTCTAGGGCCATCAAAATAAATAATGTCGAAGGTACTAACCCGAAGGTTGTCAATGGGCAACGAATAAAACATCATATCTCAGGAACGCCCATTAATGTTGAAAATAATATTATCCAAACTATAACACGGAAGAACACATAAAAGAGTCCTTCTGGAACACTCCAGAATCGTGAAAACAAGGAGGTACGTGATACGGTAAGTAAACAGACTCCGAAAAATCCGCAAAAATATTTTTGTCAGTTTTGGAATATTTAGAAAAATAGGAAAATAAGAAACTATCGAGAAGCGTACCGTGGTTGGCACAAGACACCAGGGCGCGCCAGGCTTGCCTGGCGCGCCCAGGTGGGTTGTGCCCACCTGGGACACCTTCCGGACTCCGTTTTTCTTCCGTTTGCTTGTCCCCCAAGATAATATATATATATATATACACTTCCCAAACCTGTTGGCCACCATATCACAGAAAAATCCCCTATTCTCTTTTCTTGCTGTTTTCTGTCAGATCTGTTGAGTTAGGCACCATGTCTTCTTCTTCCTCCAAAAACGTGGAAGACGAAGCTTGGTTGATGAAGATCGAGCTGAAGAGAGAAGAGCCCGCGGAAGCCATCAGAGGAGATGAGAGCAAGGAGGTTATTGTAGATCAGTCTCCGGTCTTTGAACAAGCACTGCCAGCCGAGGAGGATGAGGAAGATATACTTAAACCCTACCTTGTTCACCTTACACCTCCTGAGATTGAAGCCTTTTGCATCATTGAAATAGTTCGCACTCGTGAAAATATCCTGCATCAAAAGCATATCATCCACCTCCGGAGCATCATCCATCAATTGGAGAATCTCTTGATCCTTAAGGATAGGATCGCTTCATCACCGTCTCCATCTTCTTCATCACCAAACGAGAATTGAGTATCGGGTATGGGTGAGGGAGTCCTGGATTAGGGGTCCTCGGGCGTCCGGCCTGTTATCTATGGGCCGGACTGATGGGCTTTGAAGATATGAAGACCGAAGACGGTGCCCGTGTCCAGATGGGACTCTCCTTGGTGTGGAAGGCAGGCTTGGCGAACAACTATGAAGATTCCATATTATGTAACCGACTCTATGTAACACTAGATCCCCCGGTGTCTATATAAACCGGAGGACTTAGTCCGAATAGGGGATACTCAATACCTTAGTCATACAGGCTAGACTTCTAGGGTTTAGACGTTACGATCTCGTGGTAGATCAACTCTGGTAATACTCATATTCATCAATATCAATCAAGTAGGACGTAGGGTATTACCTCCATCAAGAGGGCCCGAACCTGGATAAAGCTTCGTGTCCCCTGTTTCCTGTTACCATCAACCTTGGACGCATAGTTCGGGACACCCTACCCGAGATCCGCCGGTTTTTACACCGACATTGGTTCTTTCATTGAGAGTTCCACTGTGCCGTTGTCGTAGAGGTTGATGGCTTGACTTACCGTCAAGGAAAATATTACCTCCGGAGGAGCTCTAGCCTCGGGCCAAACCCTCCGGCTGGGCGATTTTACCATGATCGCCCGCTCGGCCTCTAAGCCAGCGAGGATGACCTCTCGAGTCATCGAAAAACACATCTGCGTTGATTCTTAATATGCCAAACGGATGGATCCGACGGAGTTATCATCTTTGAATGAACTCCGAGATCGCATTACCGCCTTGGGAGTCGCTACAGACTACGACCGGATTGGGCTTAGACCCGACCAGAGAGAGATTAATTCTCCACCGATCACCCACCAGATAGCGGTAGTCGAGGAGCAAGATAAACCTTCCTCTACATTGAGGACGAATTATGTTTGGATCTTCGACCTCGAGAAGCCGGACACCAACCGGCAGAAGGACACGCCTTGCCCTCCGAACTTAGAGTCGGACGGTAGGCTTCAAAAATCAGAAGACACTCGGAGCCCGGACTGTTCAGTCTGGAAAAAGCCCAGACTCCGGATCATCGATCGGGTCAGGATTCAGATCCAATTCCACCCACCCACCCAGACATAAGTGCTCTCACGAGCACAAAACAACAGTCTCGAGAAACGGTCCACCACTTCTAGGCCAGATTTCTCCTTGTCAAGGAGAAGGTCAAGGATTGCCGCGACGAGGACGCGATATCAGCATTCCGCAATAACTACACGAACGAAGGACTCCTCAACGCCATTAATCGCTGCCGCATACTACACTTCACTAACTTGGAAACTATTGTACAGAAGTACAGCGCAATGGAGAGCGCCTAGAGAAATCACACAGTTTGGGAGCTATCGGCCCCAACTCAACCACTGGTCCAGTCAAAAAGGGTGCACCCCTCTAACGCGCCCAGACCAATAGCCAAGAAATACAAACCCATTACGCGACGCGGAACCGTTCTGGAGGGATGGCTTGATGGCCCCTGCAAAATACACAACACACCAGATACTATACCAACCGATAGCCTTAGAGCATGTTGGATACTCCGGCAGGTAGCCAAAAATGGTGAGGACATCCTCACCAAGGACATCCCAGAGCAACACCCTCCAGAAGACGACAAACCCAGAGTTCTGGTAGTCTTTGAGACATTCACTTCAAACAATAGGCGCAAAAGGGCACTCTGCGAACTCGCCGAAGTCTGCCAGATCGCAATAATAAACCCCTGGAATGACACAGCGATAACCTTTAACGCTGGCGATGAACCAAAACACAGGACTGTCCGAGCACCAGCCGCCTTGGTCCTCAGCCCAATTGTGGATGGCTTTCGGCTCACCAAGGTTCTCATGGACGGTGCCAGCGGACTAAACCTCATCTATGAGGATACAATACGAAAGATGGAAATAGACATGAGCCGCATTGAGAAAAGCAACACGACCTTCCGAGGAATCATTCCTAGTCGGGAGGCACGGTGTGCGGGAAAAATCACACTCGATGTGGTATTCGGCACGCCGAAGAACTATTGGTCCGAAGAAATAGCTTTCCAGGTGCCCCCCTTCAACAGCGGATATCACGCCCTCTTGGGGCGAGATGCATTCACGCACTTTCACGCAATACCCCATTATGGGTACATGAAGCTTAAGATGCCCGGGCCCAAAGGCATAATCACTCTAGTTAGTGATCCGGACATAGCACTCCGCGCCGAGAATAAAACCGCGTCCCTGGCCCTTAAGGCATTATCTGAAGCCCTCGCGGCCGAAGAATTAACCACGATGCGCTCCACGGTGGACAGATATGATGTGGTCCTAGACAAGCGACCCAAATCTACCTCATTCAAGCCGACAGAAGAAATAGTCAAATTCCAAGTCCACCCAACGGGCCCAAAGAAGACAACATCCATAGGAGCACAACTAGACCCAACGGTTGACGCTGCTCTACGAGAGTTCGTACGCGAGAATTGGGATATATTTGCCTGCCACCCTTCTGACATGCCAGGAATCCCACGCGAGTTGGCCGAACACAACCTCAATATATTGAAGGGACACAAACCAGTCAAGCAAACACTGCGGCGCTTCTCCGAACCCAAACGCCAAGCTATTGGGGAAGAGCTTGCCAAGCTAATCGAGGCCAGATTCATTAGAGAAATAAAAAGTCTGGACTAGCTGGCAAATTTGGTGATGGTACCAAATAAGGACAAATCCTGGCGCCTGTGTGTCGATTTTAAAGACCTCAACAAGGCATGCCCCAAGGATCCCTTCCCCCTCCCCCGCATCGATCAAATCATTGACGCCACCGCAGGACACGACTCACCGTGTTTTCTTGACGCATATTCCAGATACCATCAAATCAAAATGAAGGAATCCGATCAAGCTGCAACGGCATTCATCACCCCATATGGGCCATTCTGCTTCAACACTATGCCCTTCGGGCGCAAGAACGCCGGCACCACGTACCAACGCATGATTCAAACATGCCTAGAGAAACAGATCGACAAGACAGTTGAAGCTTACGTGGACAACGCCGTCATCAAAACTAGGCACGTCGAAACACTAATAGATGATTTACGTCTCACGTTCGACGACCTCCGCGTGTATGACATTAAGCTCAATCTGGAGAAGTGTGTTTTCGGCGTCCCTGCTGGAAAACTGTTGGGCTTCATCGTTTCCAATAGAGGAATTGAAGCAAACCCGGCCAAAATCCGGGCTTTGTCACAATTGGCTAAGCCAACAGACCTTAAGCAAGTTCAAAAGCACGCGGGTTGCATAGCAGCTCTAAGCCGCTTTATCTCCAGATTGGGAGAAAAGGCATTGCCACGCTATCTCCTTCTATGGCGAACCAACCACTTCGAGTGGACGGACGCGGCAACAGCCGGACTAGAGGAAATAAAAACCCTTCTTGCGAGCAATCCAATCATGGCCGCACCAAACGCCGGTGAACCGATGTCATTATACATATCGGCAACACATCAGGTGGTGAGCGCCGTACTCATCGTTGAACGAGAACAGGGCGGACATAAATTCCCGCTTCAGACACCAGTATACTAAGTATCTACTGTCCTTACACCATGCAAATCCCGATACCCTCATTATCTGTAGTGACTAGACCTCAAATGGTCCAATCTCTATGCTCAGGTGTCATCCCTGGATCAGTAATGCTGACACCACACAGTACTTGAAGGCTTTATAACAGAGTAGCAATCACACACTTATTACATTGAGAGTCTCAAAAGAGAACTTATTACAATAAATATGGCTTAAGGCCATCTAATAACGATAACAGCGGAAGGCTTGGAAGATAAGTGAGTCCATCAACTCCAATGGCATCACTGAGTATAGAACCACGACCTAAAAGCACCTTACTCGTCGTCTGAAAAGTCTACAACATTAACGTTGCAGCCCGAAATGGGTCAGCACATGGAATATGCTGGCAATGTAACACATAGAGAGTAATGAACAAATAAGGCTATACTACATGCATATTTGGCTGGTGGAAAGCTCTATGGTTAACTATCATGGTAGTTGTTAAACATTGAGAATGGTTGACAGCATTCTAAATCCCAATTAAGCATCAGCATTAAGACAAAACCCCACAATATTAATTTAGAGTAACATGATGAGATTCACATGATAATCCAAGTACTAGATACTCAAGATGTCCATAACCAGGGACACAGCTAACCATCATTAGTTTATACACTCTGTAGAGGTTTGCGCACTTTTACCCACAAGACTCGATCTCCTCCGTTGGATTTCTCGCATTACATGGTGTTTGAGAAACGGATGACAGAGACATAGTCTTTCAGAAGCGCTAGCACCTTACGAACGGGTAGACCGTACCAACCTACATCCCCTACATCTGCTAGTCTACCACTGTCGGTGTCAAAACCGGCGGATCTCGGGTAGGGGGTCCCGAACTATGCATCTAAGGCGGATGGTAACAGGAGGCAGGGGACACAATATTTTACCCAGGTTCGGGCCCTCTTGATGGAGGTAAAACCCTACGTCCTGCTTGATTAATATTGATGATATGGGTAGTACAAGAGTAGATCTACCATGAGATCGGAGAGGCTAAACCCTAGAAGCTAGCCTATGGTATGATTGTATGTTGTCCTACGAACTAAAACCCTCCGGTTTATATAGACACCGGAGGGGCTAGGGTTACACAAGGTCGGTTACGAAGGAGGAGATATACATATCCATATTGCCTAGCTTGCCTTCCACGCCAAGTAGAGTCCCATCCGGGCACGAGATGAAGTCTTCAATCCTGTATCTTCATAGTCTAATAGTCCAGCCAATGGATATAGTCTGGCTGTCCGGAGACCCCCTAATCTAGGACTCCCTCAGTAGCCCCCGAACCAGGCTTCAATGACGATGAGTCCGGCGCGCAGTATTGTCTTCAGCATTGCAAGGCGGGTTCTTCTCCAATTTCCAAGTGTTTGTAAATAGTATCCGGCCCCATAAATGTTTATCCTCTTGGATTCTGCGCCCAATAAGGGCAATTTCTCAATTGAATACGAGGTGCCAGGGTATTTTTACATTCACCCCTAGCCAGATAAATAAATTGTCTATAAAGGGATTGGGATTCTTAGATCCGATCCACACCATTCTCCCCTCAGCGAGAATCCATCAGAGCGCGTTTCGGAAAGATCCATTCCAGCATGGCCAACCTCCGCAGCTCCTCCTCCCGCCCCCGTAGCCCTAAGCTCGGTGATTGGGAGAGGTGTTCAGTTCCACATAGTCAATTGGTCGAACTGCAGACCAAAGGATTTCTTCCTCCGGCATACATGGTGCCCGTTCGAGCCGGGCTCGCCACCTACAATGGCAGGGAGCAAGCGGAGAACTTTCCCTATCCCTCCATGGGGGAACGGGTTTGCCTTGTTCCTTACTTACTAAGGGGACTCAGATTTCCAATTCATCCGTTCCTCCGCGGGCTCCTGGAGTTCTACGGCCTCCAACTACACAATCTCACCCCTGCCTCCATCCTACACATCGCCGGCTACGTGGCTCTTTGCGAGTTGTTCCTGCGCTGCGAGGCTCACCTCGAGCTGTGGAAAAGGCTATTTTGCCTTGTCCCTCGCACACAAAGGGAATCACTTTATCAAGTGGGCAGAGCTGAATTATGGCGCATCGCCGATACCGGATATCTGTCCGGTACCCTGAAGAAGCCGTCCAAAGACTGGCCTTCAGAATGGTTTTATATGGAGGACGTTCCCCTTCCGGACCCTGTTCGGCGGAGTCTCCCTGAGTTCAACAATGCTCCTCTGAAGAAGCGCCAAAGTTGGCGCCCGCGGAGCCCCCAGGCGGAAGACAACAGAGAAGTCCTCTATCTGATGAACCAGATTAAGGCACTGGCTTAGTCAGGTTTGACAATAACCGAAGTTATGTCGATTTGCATAATGCGGGGAGTGCAACCACTTCAATATCGTGGGCATCCCTTATGGTATTTCAACGGGGAGGATGACGCCACCCGCTACGGTCGTAACGGTCCGGGCGATGCTGCCGCATTAGCCAAAATGCTGTCCGAACTGTTCAAGGGAGAGGAGGAGGAGTTCACTCGCATCAAGCCACGAGACGGATTCTCCATGTACAATCCTCCAAGCTGGGTAAGATATACCCCCTTACTTCCATCTTCCCGCATTTTTCGTTGTAAGTATTCACCTTGCCAATTTTACGGCAGGAACTGCGAAAGGCCATAAAGGAGGTGCGCAGCCCTTCTCCACAACCGGAGGACCCTGACCGGGCTCTCGACTCCGGACTCGAAGAAGATCCGATTATCTCCGTGGAGCTGATAAACCGGCAGTTCTATCAATTGAGATGTGATGATGCCATGGTGGCCATTACGGCCGACTATCCCGGACTGCTCCCTGCATCGCACGTAAGAAAAATCGAAAAGTCCCAACTCAAATAGGTAGGATCCCCTTTTAGACACTTCACCCACCATATTCACATGGCCTTTTTACAGGGAAGGCATTCGGGACGCCCTGCAGCAACGCGCCAACAGGAGGCGCCGAGGCCGGGTAGGCCAAAAAGGAAGGCGGTTAGGACGGAGATGCCGGCACAAAGGTACAACAAACCCTGCTCCGTGGTTGTTGTATTTCTCAAAGTATAATGACACCTGTGTTTCTTTAACAGAAAAAACGCTCGCTGGAATATGTCCGGCGATATCGCCGATCACGCTTTCACCAGTCGGGCACCAGGACCGGACACGGATGCAGAAGCCGATATGGGGCAGGCACTGAATAATCCCCCTACAGAGGATGCGGATAGGTTATCTGCTACAAACTCAGAACTGGAAAGCACCATGAATCATAGGCGCCGCCGGGCCGTACTCTGTGATGCTTGTTTCTCACCAGAGGCGTTTGATGCCTTTAATTCTAGAGAAGCGTACCTCCATGCCGCTCAAGATGGTCTAGCCCGAGCCACGGATCAGTATGTAAAGGATGTACGGGTGAGTGAATCTGACGATTTATATGTATCAGTAGCCCGTGAGACTTGAAACAGTTAGCAGAACTGATTTAAGAATCATCCTTCTTGTGCAGGTTCTTACAGAGAAGAATACTAAGCTGTCCCGGGATCTGGAGGAATGCAAGAGCCAACTACGGGCCGCTATGACCGCACTGCAGGAACAGAAAAAGCCCCCCACTGGAAACATTTTAAAGAATGATGGTTACCATATAGTGCGCGGCGTGGCTGCAAATCTAACAATAGATTTTGCAGATGAATCCGGAGAAAATCCAGGGGACCAGCATGTTATGCGGCAGCTAGAAGCTGGCAAACGCGTGCTGACGGAGGTTAGGTGGGAGAAAAACAATCTCCAAGATGCCAATATAAGGCTCAATGTGGAACTAAACACGTTCGGGGCCAGTTTGCAGACTCCGAGAAGGAGAATAAGAGGCTTCGATGCGGCATTTTTAGTAAGTGCTTGAACGAATCCTTTAAAGGTATTCGGCAAAGAACCCAACTAACAGCGTTATGTCTGTAGGTATGCTGACGGGTCGTCCCGCGGAGGAAATGCCCGGGTCTGCGGGTGATCTTCTGTCCGAGCTGTCACATCTGCACGAACAAGTTCGGCAGGTGATGCAGGGTGTTGCCCAGGCTTTGTGGCCGTCCGTCTCCCTTCTAGAGGGTGTTGCGGAGCTTGCGGAGAAGCTCAAAGGAGCGCGGCGGCACTTCCGGTTATGGAAGATATCCGCCTGCTGACAAGGTGCCAGAGAAGCCTGGGCCATGGTGAAGACGCGGTATACCAAAGCAGACCCAAATCACATGGCCGAGGTCGGACCTGTGGGGCCCGACGGAAAAGAAATTCCCATTAGCTTAGTTTGATGGGCTAGTAGAATTAGCCGCAAAGTATTCCCAACAGGATTGTAAGCTAGACCGCCTATTGGATGGTATAGAAGAAGAATTTAGACAGTCTGCATGACTATGTAATTGAAGTGACATGTATAATGCCTTCTAGCCGGATTGTAGATCATTTGTCGTTGCGGACCTTTTCGCTTCAGCCTCCGGGCCCAATAGTCTGGAGTGTATCCGAATACCCGCTCAGTTATATAAGAACCAGGGTATGCGTGGAGAATAAGCGTAGGGGTCATTAGTGCTTTATCATATAAGTGCCCAACTAGTTATGTTATATTACATGGGTAGTAAGAAACATCTTCCAGGGAGAATAGTTTCGTTAAGGGTTCTTTTCCCTGGGCAAGCATGCCCTAAAGTGCATGTCCGGACTGCGATAGGAAATGCAGGAAAAATATCTGGGGGCAGATATGAAAAATAAAAATCATCTTTTGTTCACCGACCGAATATTCCCTTAAGAACGCTAGCTTTCGGCTTCACCCATTCTGAGGTACACATCCGGCTGACCCGACAATAACAATCGCAGAGGTGCTCCCCTTATGCCCTAGCCTAATTAACGGGAACGTAGGGCATAAATACAAGAGCCATGCAACCCAGCTTGGCCAATACTTAAGTCATACCGATGCATATAATGGTGAAAAAAGGTGCATGCGAAAGTATAACACATGTGTTGGGCATGAATCCCGGATAAATAATTTAAGCTTCTGTGAAAGAAGCCCCCAGGTATGAAGAGTGCGGCTAGCGCATCTGTAATGTGCAAACAAGGCACAAGGTGACCCTTGAAGGCCTAGGGAAATAAGAAAAGAAAGAAAGAAAGGAAAACAGGACAGATAATGTATTTTTGAAAAAATGGACAAAGGGAGGGGACTAACATAGAGTCCGGTGCTAGGCGTAGAATCTTCGGAGCCTGGCCGCGTTCCATGGGGTCGGCTCGAGTCGACTAGTCGATGCATCCCGCAGTCGGTACGCTCCACCGGTCAGAACTTGGTCGATAATGAAGGGACCTTCCCATTTGGGCTCGAGCTTGTTCTTTTTCTTATCCGGCAGCGTAGAACTAGTTTGCCAATGTTATAAGTTTGGGCTCGTACTTCTCTGCTTTCGTATTTGCGAGCCTGTTGCTGATAAAATGCGGAAGGGGCTTTGGCTATGTCGTGCTCCTCCTCCAAGGTGTCCAGACTGTCCTGCCGATCAAGATCGGCTTCTCTTTCTTCGTACATGCGCACTCTAGGTGAGTCAGGAATTATGTCACAGGGCAATACTGCCTCTGTGTCGTACACCATAAAGAAGGGTGTATATCCGGTACTACGATTCGGCGTGGTCCGCAGCCCCCAGAGTATGGAGTTGAGCTCCTCTACCCAGTGCGTGTTAGACTCCATTAAGGAACGCACTAATCTAGGTTTAATGCCGCTCATTATAAGACCGTTTGCACGCTCGACTTGACCGTTGGTTTGTGGGTGATAGACTGAGGCATAATCAAGCTTGGTGCCCATTTTGGTGCACCAGAGTTTTAACTCATCGGCCGTGAAGTTCGTGCCATTATCAGTGATGATGTTGTGGGGGACGCCATAACGGTGTACAACCCCGGATATGAAATCTATCACCGGTCCGGATTCGGTTGTTTTAACTGGTTTGGCCTCTTTCCATTTGGTGAATTTATCCACCATGACCAATAAGTATTTTTTCTTGTGGGTTCCCCCTTTAAGGGGTCCAACCATGTCAAGCCCCCAGACCGCAAAGGGCCATGTAATGGGGATTGTTTGGAGGGCGGTGGGTGGCATGTGGCTTTGATTTGCAAAGAGCTGGCAACCGGCGCAACGTTGGAACAAGTCCTGTGCGTCTGCTCGGGCCATTGGCCAATAGAATCCTATACGGAAGGCCTTGCTTACAAGAGCCCGGGCTGCAGCGTGATGACCGCCGAGTCGGGCGTGAATTTCTGCCAAAAGATTCCGCCCATCCTCTTCGGAGGTGCACCTTTGAAGGACTCCGGTAGTGCTTTTCTTGTACAATTCTCCCTCATGGACCCTATAGGCCTTGGATCGCCGCACTATGCAACGTGCCTCATTTTGGTCCTCCGGAAGTTCCTGTCTAGTTAGCTAGGCCAGGAATGGTTCTGTCCACGGGGCAATAATGGCCATTATTTCGTGGGCTGACGGTGTTATTTTGGTGGCGGAGCCTCCGATTGTGTCAGAGAGTTCGGTATCGGGTATTTTGGCCGGGTCCGGACTACTGTTACCGGTGTCCCCTTCCCATACTACGGATGGCTTGAAAAGCCTTTCCAAAAATATGTTGGGGGGGGGCCGCGTCGTGTTTTGCGCTGATGTGGGCGAGGATATCCGCCTCCTGATTGTTTGCCCGAGCCACATGGTGAAATTCGAGTCCCTCGAACCGAGATGACATTTTTAGGATGGCGTTTCGATAGGCCGCCATTTTCGGATCCTTGGTGTCAAAATCTTCGTTTATTTGGGATATTGTCAGGTTTGAATCCCCACGCACCTCCAGGCATTGAATGCCCATGGAGACTGCCATCCGAAGACCATGCAATAAAGCTTCGTATTCAGCTGCATTGTTGGAGTCTGTATACAATATTTGCAGTATGTACTGAACGGTATCTCCGGTTGGGGACATCAGGACGACGCCAGCCCCTAGACCGGCCAGCATTTTAGAACCGTTGAAGTGCATGATCCAATTGGAGTATGTGCCGTACTCTTTAGGGAGTTCGGCCTCTGTCCATTCGGTGACGAAGTCGGCAAGTACTTGCAATTTAATGGCTCAGCGAGGTTTGTATGTTATATTGAATGGGAGGAGCTCAATGGCCCATTTGGAAATCCGGCCCGTAGCGTCGCGGTTGTTGATGATATCATTAAGTGGCACTTCCGAGGCTACTGTAATCGAACACTCTTGAAAGTAGTGTCGCAGTTTCCGTGATGCCATGAATACCGCATATGCTATCTTTTGGTAATGTGGGTACCGTGATTTGCATGGAGTGAGGATGGTGGATACATAGTATACCAGCTTTTGAAGAGGGAATTTGTGTCCGGCCGCTTCTCGTTCAACAACGAGCACCGCGCTTACAATTTGATGAGTTGCCGCAATGTACAACAACATTGGTTCGCCGATGTTTGGCGCGGCTAGGATTGGGTTGTTTGCCAGAATGGCCTTTATTTCTTCCAATCCGGCTGTGGCCGCGTCCGTCCACTCGAAGTGTTCAGTGCACCGAAGGAGGCGATAAAGGGGTAAAGCCTTTTCTCCTAAGTGGGAGATAAAGCGGCTTAGAGCCACCACGCATCCGGTTAACTTCTGGATTTGTTTGAGGTCTGTTGGGGTTGCCAACTATGACAAAGCTCGGATTTTGGCCGGATTAGCTTCAATACCTCTACTGGAGACGATGAATCCAAGGAGCTTTCCGGCTGGTACACCAAAAACGCATTTTTCCGGGTTGAGCTTGATGTCATATGTTCGGAGGTTGTCGAACGTGAGCCTCAAGTCGTCTATCAAAGAGTCGATGTGTTTGGTTTTGACGACCACATCGTCTACGTATGCCTCTACTGTTTTGCCAATTTGTTTCTCCAGACATGTCTGAATCATGCGCTGATATGTTGCACCGGTGTTTTTGAGTCCAAAAGGCATTGTGTTAAAGCAGAAGGGGCCGTATGGTGTGATGAATGCCGTTGCAGATTGGTCGGACTCCGCCATCTTGATTTGGTGGTAACCGGAGTAAGCGTCGAGGAAACACAATGACTCATGTCCTGTGGTAGCGTCAATAATTTGATCGATGCGTGGGAGGGGGAAGAGATCCTTTGGGCAAGCTTTATTGAGGTCTTTGAAATCGACGCAAAGGCGCCAGGATTTGTCCTTCTTTGGTACCATCACCAGGTTTGCTAGCCAGTCCGGATTTTTTATTTCTCTGATGAATCCGGCCTCCAATAACTTGGCTAGTTCTTCTCCCATGGCCTGTCTCTTAGGTTCAGAGAAACGCCGAAGATCTTGCTTGACCGGCTTGAATCCCTTTAGGATATTGAGGCTATGCTCGGCCAACCTGCGTGGGATTCCTGGCATGTCTGAGGGATGCCAGGCGAATATGTCCCAATTCTCACGCAGGAAGTCACGTAGTGCGGCGTCCACAGCGGGGTTTAACTGTGCCCCAAGGGAGGCTGTTTTGGTAGGGTCCGTTGGGTGGACATGGAATTTGACTATTTCATCCGCTGGTTTAAAAGAGGTGGACTTGGATCTCTTGTCGAGTATCACATCGTCCCTGTCCACAATGGAGCGTAGCGTGGTTAACTCCTCGGCCGAGAGGGCTTCGGATAATGCCTCGAGGGCCAATGCCGCTGTTTTGTTTTCGGCGTGGAGTGCTGTGTCCGGATCACTAGCGAGAGTGATGATTCCGTTGGGCCCGGGCATTTTAAGCTTCATGTACCCATAATGGGGTATGGCTTGGAAGATTGTGAACGCCTCCCATCCTAAAAGGGCGTGATAGCCACTGCTGAACGGGGCCACTTGGAATGTAATTTCTTCGGACCTGTAATTGTCCGATGTGCCGAATACCACATCTAGTGTGATTTTCCCAGCATAGCGTGCTTCGCGACTGGGGATCATTCCTCTAAAGGTTGTGCTACTTTGCTCGATGCGGTTCCAGTCTATCTCCATCTTTTGAAGGGTTTCCTCATAGATGAGGTTTAGTCCGCTGCTGCCGTCCATGAGTACTTTGGTGAGTCGAAAGCCATCCACGATTGGACTGAGGACCAGTGCGGCTGGTGCTCGGGCTGTTCGGAATTTGGGTTCATCACAGGCATTGAAGGTAATAGCCGTGTCACTCCATGGATTTGTTGCTGCTACATGGCAGATTTCGGCCATGCCGCAGAGTGTTCGCTTGCGTCTATTATTTGACGCAAAGGTCTCGAACACTGTTAACACCGTATTGTTATCCACTGGATGGTGCTCTGTGGTATGTGGGATAAGAAGATCCTCTCCACTTTTGGCTACTTGCCGGAGTATCCAACATGCTCTAAGGCTGTGCATTGGTATTATATCCGCCGTGCTATGAATTTTGCGGGGTCCGTTGATCCATCCCTCCAGTACGGTTCCTTGCTCTGTAGAGGGTTTTTGCTTTTTGGTAGTTAACCCGGGTGTATTGTGATAATGCACCCTTTTATTCCAGACTGGGTTTGTGTTCAGGGCCAGATTATCCAAAAAGTTTCTTTCGGTTTTCCAGGCACTTTCCATCGCACAGTACTTTCGTACTATGGACGCCAAGTTAGCAAAGCGTGTTATCTCACGGCGATTTATGGCGTTAAGGATTCCCTTGTCCGTGCAATTATTGCAGAAAAATAAGATTGCGTCTTCCTCACGACAGTCCTTAACCTTGTTCATCGCAAGGAGGAATCTGGCCCAGTAATGATGTACTGTTTCCTGGGGCTCTTGCCTGATATGGGAAAGGTCACTTGTGTTTGGGTGGGTGGGTGGAATTGAATCCAAACCCCTACCCGATCTGGGATCCAGGGGACAAGGAGTTTCCAATTTTTGAAGTTCCGGTTCCGGGATGTTACCCGCTAATCCTGGTCCGTTGTCTGACTCTAAGTTCATGGATTGGATGTTGTCCTCCCGTGAACGGGCGTCCGGCTCGGGGAGCTCGGAAATCCGGACATAGTTGGTCCTTAGGATAGAGGAAAGGTCGCCGCATTGTTCCTCCACCACTGCAATATGATGGGTGACCGGTGGAGAGTTAATCTCCCTTTGATCGGGTTTAAGCCCAATCCGATCGTAGTCCGTAGCGACTCCCATGGCGGCGATGTGATCCAAGAGCTCGTTTAAGGAGGAGAGCTCCATTGGATCCATTTGTTCGGCGAGTGCCGATTTGACGTGGAGGCTGCTTTCGATGACCCGAGAATTCATCATCGGCGCGGCGACCGTACAGGCGGTCATGATGAACCCGCATAGCCGGAGAGTTTGGCCGACAGCCAAAGCTCCCCCAATAGTAGTACCGTCTTTAAAGAAGATACGAGACATCATTCCTTCTGGCGACGGCACAGAGGAACTCTCAATGAAAGCACCAATGTCAGTGTCAAAACCGGCGGATCTCGGGTAGGGGGTCCCGAACTGTGTGTCTAAGGCGGATGGTAACAGGAGGCAGGGGACACAATGTTTTACCCAGGTTCGGGCCCTCTTGATGGAGGTAAAACCCTACGTCCTGCTTGATTAATATTGATGATATGGGTAGTACAAGAGTAGATCTACCACGAGATCGGAGAGGCTAAACCCTAGAAGCTAGCCTATGGTATGATTGTATGTTGTCCTACGGACTAAAACCCCCCGGTTTATATAGACACTGGAGTGGCTAGGGTTGCACAAGGTCGGTTACAAAGGAGGAGATATACATATCCGTATGGCCTAGCTTGCCTTCCACGCCAAGTAGAGTCCCATCCGGGCACGAGATGTAGTCTTCAATCCTGTATCTTCATAGTCTAATAGTCCGGCCAATGGATATAGTCCGGTTGTTCGGAGACCCCATAATCCAGGACTCCCTCAACCAATGTAAGAGTTCACACGACTTAGTCAACTATGGCAGAGCCCATAATAGCTTGTGGCTGCACACAAAAGATTCTAGTATGAATAATCTCATGCTCCCTTTGAGCCTAGGTGGCGGACCAAAAGAAAATCAGGCAATCGCTGGAATACTCAGGTGCCTCAATCCACCCAGATGTGTATTTATGTTGCCACCTTAGATAAACCATTAATTTAACAAACTCACATCTGTCATGGATTCCACTCACCCAACCCATGTCTACTGGCATAGCATGGCATAATAAGCAAACATAGAAGTAACTCCCAAAGGTTTGATAATAACAAGTAATAGGTACTACCTCATCTACTTCCCAAACCCACAATTTAATTAGATCCTAGTCAATGCAATGTGTGAGGATTGATCTAATGCAGTAAAACTGGGTAGTAGGAAGGTATGATCAAAGTGTTACTTGACTTACTGATGATCCGCAAAACCTAGCGATTCGAAGTAGCAAGCGGCGCACTCTGGGTACTCTATCGCAAACAAACAAGCATACAATAAGTACTCATCTAATGCACAGGTAAAACTCGAATAAGAGATCTAACCAGAAAGTTCAACTTAAGAACTCCGGTTGGCAAAAAGATTCAAATCGAACGAAGCAACGAAAGAGAAACGGCAAAAGAAATAAGCTTCGTTTACTAATGTGAAACTAGGGAAAATTTTACTGAGGCAAAAACTTGTTTGGGTTGGTTAAACGGAAAGATGGTTTCGAGATGAAACTCCAGGTGCTTGAATCGCCTAATTCCGACAAACAAGCAAAATGTTAAACTAAAACGAACATCGGATCAGAAATCGCGATCAGAATAATCGCGGATTTAATCCGAGAAAAAGAAAAACGACGAACGATTAACGAACGAATGTTCGTTAACAGGAACTAAACGAAAAACGCGTTCATTAAAACGAACGGACGAGCGAACGCTTGCTAAATAAATAAACCGGAGAAAACCGATCTATTTAACGAAAACTAGGGATTTAAAAAAACGAAATGGCTTTTTCTCAAAAACCGGGTGGCGGCGCTCCTGCGAGACTCCGGTAGGGCGGCGGGTGGCGCGAGGCGGCGGGGCGGCGGCTTCGGGCGGCGTGCGGCGGCGGCAAGCGGCGTGGGGCGACGGCAGGTGGCGCAGGCGGCGTGCGGCGGCGGCGCTGGGGGCGTGCGGTAGTGGCGGTGTGGGCTGCAGGGGGCGGTGGCGGTTATAAAGGGGCGGGGAGAGGCGACTTGGGGGAGGGGTCGGCCTCAGGAGGTGGAGTCCTCCCCAGACTCGGGCTGCGGCGGCGCTGGTTGGGACTCTGTCCCGACCCGGCGAGAGGCGACGGCGGCTTGCTGGGCCGGCCCACTCGGCTGGGCCCTTGGCCCAGTCGGGCACGGGGTCTCTTTTTTTTAAACAATTTCGCTACGACTAAAAAAATTCTAGAAAAATAAATAAAATTCTAAAAATGCCCAAACAAATTTTCTCCATCTAAATAAAATATTTAGAATAGGATGAACATTTTTTTGGCTCTAAAGGCATTTTTGAAAACATGCAATTTTTCCTAAATTCAAATAAAATAGCAAATAAAACCAAAATTAAATCTTATTTGATTTTTTATTAAACCCTCAATATTTCTTTATTTTGGGAAAGTCATTTTATTCCCTCTCTCGGTCTCCGACTTTGTAAACTGTCTCCTTGCGTTTAGAATCTACGTAGCTCTTCTGCCTGGACTGGGCTACCTTGAGCCTATCGCGAATCAATTTTACTTTCTGTTCAGACTCCTTAATCAGATCCGGTCCAAACAACCGACGGTCTCCAACTTCATCCCACGACAATGGGGTTCTGCACCTCCTTCCGTACAAGGCTTTGAAAGGGGCCATCTTCAAACTGGATTGATAACTGTTGTTGTAATAGAACTCTGCATACGGCAAATTCTCGTCCCAACTAGATCCGTAATCTAGCGCACAAGCTCTCAACATATCCTCCAAAATCTGATTGACTCTCTCGGTCTGTCCATCTGTCTGTGGATGAAAAGCTATACTAAACTCCAGCCTGGTACCCAAAGTTTCGTGCAACTGATTCCAAAACTTTGAGGTAAACTAGGTTCCTCTATCTGGCACAATGCTCCTTGGAACTCCATGCAGACATACGATCCTGGTCATGTATATCTTTGCCAACTTTGCACTGGTATAGGTAGTCTTTACTGGAATGAAATGTGCTACCTTTGTCAAACGATCGACTACAACCCAAATAGAGTGATAGCCTGAACGAGTTCTGGGTAAACCCGTAATAAAATCCATGCCTAACTTATCCACTTCCATTCGGGTATCGGCAATGGCTGTAGCAGTCCTGTTGGCTTCTGATGCTCTGCCTTTACTCTCTGACATACATCACAAACTGCTACATACTCCGCAATATCCTTCTTCATTCTGGTCCACCAGAAAATATCCTTCAAATCCATATACATCTTGGTATTTCCTGGGTGAATCGAATAGGGTGAATCATGGGCCTCTTGCAGAATTAACGTCCTGATCTCCGAATCATTAGGCACATAAATGCGGTCTTCAAACCATAAGGTATCGTGCTCATCCTCACGAAATCCTTTAGCTTTTCCTTTGCTCATTTTCTCCTTAATAGAGGCAATCTCCTTGTCAGTCTTTTGAGCTTCTATGATCTTATCCATCAAAGTAGACTGAATCTCCATTGCGGCTACATAGCCTCTCGGAACTATTTCCAAGCATAGCTCACGAAGATTTTCGGCTAACTCCCTTGGTAAATCTCTCGTCATTAACGTGTTGACATGACTTTTACGGCTCAACGCGTCAGCTACTACGTTAGCCTTTCCGGGGTGATAATGCAATCTCACGTCATAATCCTTGATGAGCTCCAACCATCTCCTTTGTCTGAGATTCAACTCCTTCTGCGTGAAAATATACTTCAAACTCGTGTGATCTGTGTACACCTCACAATGATTTCCAATGAGAAAATGTCTCCAAGTCTTCAATGCTTGCACTACTACTGCTAACTCCAAATCATGCGTAGCATAATTCAACTCATGAGGTTTGAGCTGTCGTGATGCATATGAAACAACTCTTCCTTCCTGCATAAGCACTGCTCCAAGTCCTCGACATGAAGCGTCGCAATACACCTCATAATCCTTGGTCTGATCTGGCAAAATCAACACTGGTGATGTAACCAAACGTTTCTTCAACTCCTAGAAACTGGCCTCACATTTCTCGGTCCATATGAACTTTGTATCCTTCTTCAACAACTTCGTCATAGGTTTTGCAATTTTTGAGCAATTTTCAATAAATCTTTGGTAGTATCCCGCAAGTCCAAGAAAACTCTGGATCTCTCCAACTGTTGTAGGCGCTTCCCAATTTGTCACAGTGTCAACCTTGGTGGGATCTACTGCTATACCTTCTCCAGATATAACGTGTACGAGAAATCCAACTTCCTTCAACCAAAACTCACATTTGCTAAACTTGGCATATAACTGATGTTCTCTGAGCTTACCAAGTACCAAACGCAAATGCTCCTTATGCTCCTCTTCATTCTTCAAGTAAACCAGGATATCATCAATGAACACTACGACGAACTTATCCAAAAACTCCATAAACACTTTGTTCATCATGTTCATAAAATAAGCGGGTGCGTTAGTCAGACCAAATGACATAACGGTATACTCATACAGCCCATACCTGGTGGTAAAAGCTGTCTTGGGTATATCCTGCTCTCGAATCTTCAACTGGTGGTACCCTGATCGCAGATCGATCTTGGAAAATACCTTAGCTCCTTGCAATCGATCAAACAGATCATTGATCATCGGTAGTGGGTACTTGTTCTTGATGGTTACTTCTTCAATCCTCGATAATAAACAACCATCCTTAATGATCCATCCTTATTCTCCACTAGGAGTACTGGCGATCCCCAAGGTGAAGAACTTGGGCGAATATAACCTTTATCCAATAACTCCTTGATCTGCTTCTTAATCTCTTCCAAATCCTTTGCGGGCATCCTATATGGTCTCTTAGATATTGGCCCTGTGCCTGGCAAAAGCTCAATCAAAACCTCAATATCTCTATCCGGTGGCATGCCTGGCAATTCTTCTGGAAATACATCAGGGAAATCTTTCACCACTGGTACTTCCTCCTGCACAACTCATGTTAAGCAATTTACTTGAGTCCTTTTCGGCACATGCCGGGATACATACTTAATCCTTATCCCTTCTGGCGTGGTAAGCAAATTTGACTTACTGGCACATTCAATGTTCCCTTCATAGTTCGACAAACAATCCATGCCTAATATCACATCCAATCCTTGAGATTCCAATACTATTAGGTCCGAGGGAAATACATAGTTACCAATCCTTAATGGTAACCGATCACACCATAGACTAGCCATATACTCTGCTCCAGGCGAGGTTACTGACATGGGTGACCTAAGGGCTTGGGTTGGCAGTTTATACTTATCCACAAATCCCCTTGATATGTATGAAAGCGATGCACCAGTATTAAAAACAGCGAGTATAGTAAATGACTTAACCAAAAACTTACCTATTACTGCATCGGGCTAGGCTTCAACTTCCTCCATATTTACGTGGTTCACCAGTCCCCTGTTGAAAGGGTTCGGCTTCTTCCCAGAGCTTCCATTTCCATTTCCATTCTGGGATTTAGGACATTCATTGGCATAATGTCCGGTCTTCTGACACTTAAAGAAAGTGACTTGGCTCAGGTCTCTCTTGGCTAGGATTGATGGGTTGGTGCGGTTCTGGCCGTTCCTTCCTCCATTCCCATTACCAGTCTTGGTGCCATTATGATTGTGCGAGCTACCTCCTCCATGGGTATGCTGAAAATGTCCTCCCGATCTAGGGGTAAAACGTGGCTTCTGCTGAGCTCCAGAATTGTACTTCGCTTGTCCATACTTCCTCTTGCGGTTCTCAATCTGTTGATGCTTCCCTTCAATCATAAGAGCACGATCTACCAACTCCTGGTAGTTGTTGAAGGTTGCTACCATCAACTGCATGCTCAAATCATCATTCAGTCCTTCCAAAAACTTCTCCTTCTTAGCTGCATCTGTAGCAACGTCATTTGGGGCATAACGTGCTAGCTTACTAAAATCCTCCACATACTGGCCAACTGTCCTTCCTCCTTGGTGCAAATTGTGAAACTCTTGCTTCTTCATGGTCATAGCTCCTGCTGAAACATGGCCAGTACGGAAAGCCTGCTGGAACTGGTCCCATGTGATAGTGTCGACAGGGAATGTGGCTGTGAAATTCTCCCACCATGATGCTGCGGGTCCTTTAAGCTGATGTGCGGCAAATTTCACCTTTTCCGCATCTGTGCATCCTGTCGTGGTCAACTCCCTTGCTGTCTTGTGGAGCCAATCATCTGCTACTATCGGCTCGGTGCTACTAGAAAACACCGGCGGATTCAGCCTAAGGAAACGGGCTAAGTGATCAATAGGTGGTGGTGGTGGTGGTGGGTTGTTGTTGTTGTTCCCCTGATTCTGATTCTGCACTAGCAACTGCATCAATGTGTTCTGCTGCTGGATCAACTGGGTGAGTTCCGGTGGGAAGGTAAAACCAGGGTCACGTCTTGGAGGCATCTGAGGGTTTTAGAAAAGATGAGATTTAAGAATAGAGAGGGGTCTAAAGAGAAAACACTACCCATATGCACATGAGGCAAAAGCAAACAATTCACTTCATTCAATCAAACATGGGCATACAATCGATCTAACTATGGCAAAGGTGCTCGGACTACTATATTTACATGGTGGACTACTACTACTACTGGGGTGGTCTACTAGAAATATTCTTCAGTTGCAGACTCCATGATATCTGCTCCAGCTTCATCAACATAGTCATCATCGCTATCATCTGGATCCGAGCCGGTGTCGTCGATGATGATGTAGTCTTCCGGGCGAATATGCTTGGGTTCTTCGTCTTCTTCTACTGGTGTAGGGTCTCCCATAAATATTTTGATCTTCATTGTTAGGTCAGCATTCTTATCCACTAGTACTTCGATTTCTTCTTCATAATCTTCACGTGTAGCCTTGAGTTCTTCCTCCAATTCCTTGATCCTTGTCCTTGCCTTCTTCAGATCTATCATGTCGGCGCACATCTGGTTCTCCTGACGTCGAATGTGCTGGTTTAACTCCTGGATAAAAGCTGCAATTGATCTATCCTTCTTGGTGTTGATTATCTCCCAGTGTTCATCTCGGCACCCACAAATCTGGTAGATTGTATCCTTGAGATCATTGTGGTAAACTTCTCCAATGCGTCCCATGGCGATATGAGCTGCCATGCTCTTTCCAAGACTCCAGGTTGGTGCATCAAAGGAAAACTCTATGGGCTCAGTGACTGGCATGAACGTTCTTCCTGGAAATTGAACTTGAATCATCCAGCGCTCTTCTTCAGGTAATGTGGCGTTGTAGGTTCCGGCGAAGCTTGGTACTCCTATGTTCAGGTATCTTGTGACTTCCTTCAAATGACGTCCAAAGGGCGTATCTTCATCTGGTTGCATGAACTTGTTCCTTGCATCCGCCATCCTAAAAGAGTAGAAAAGATGAGAGGTCAGAAAGAGAAGAGTGAGTAGTGATCTAAGGCTTTACCTTAGAGGTCGTGTCCTATAGTCAGCGTGTGCTCTGATACCATCTTGTAGCGACCAGACCTCAAACGGTCCAATCTCTGTGCTCAGGTGTCATCCCTGGATCAGTAATGATGAGACCACACAGTACTTGAAGGATTTATAATAGAGTAGCAATCACACACTTATTACATCGAGAGTCTCAAAAGAGAACTTATTACAATAAATATGGCTTAAGGCCATCTAATAACGATAACAGCGGAAGGCTTGGAAGATAAGTGAGTCCATCAACTCCAACGGCATCACTGAGTATAGAACCACGACCTAAAAGCACCTTACTTGTCGTCTGAAAAGTCTGCAACATTAACGTTGCAGCCCGAAACGGGTCAGCACACGGAATATGCTGGCAATGTAACACATAGAGAGTAATGAACAAATAAGGCTATAATACATGCATATTTGGCTGGTGGAAAGTTCTATGGTTACAGTTTTTGCGTAAAGCCAATTTTTCCCTGCTGCAAAGGAATAAAATATATTTAACTATCATGGTAGTTGTTAAACATTCAGAATGGTTGACAACATTCTCAATCCCAATTAAGCATCAGCATTAAGACAAAACCCCACAATATTAATTTAGAGTAACATGATGAGATTCACATGATAATCCAAGTACTAGATATTCAAGATGTCCATAACCGGGACACAGCTAACCGTGATTAGTTTATACACTCTGCAGAGGTCTGCGCACTTTTACCCACAAGACTCGATCTCCTCCGTTGGATTTCTCGCACTACATGGTGTTTGAGAAATAGATGACCGAGACATAGTCTTTGAGATGTGCTAGCACCTTACGAACGGGTAGACCGTACCAACCTACATCCCCTACATCTGCTAGTCTACCACGGTAAGAGTTCGCATGACTTAGTCAACTATGCTAGAGCCCATAATAGCTTGTGGCTGCACACGGAAGTTTCTAGTATGAATAATCTCATGATCCCTTTGAGCCTGGGTGGCAGACCAAAAGAAAATCAGGCAATCGCTGGAATACCCAAGTGCCTCAATCCACCCAGATGTGTATTTATGTTGCCACCTTAGATAAACCATTAATTTAACAAACTCACATCTGTCATGGATTTCACTCACCCAATCCACCTCTACTGGCATAGCATGGCATAATAAGAAAACGTAGAAGTAACTCCCAAAGGTTTGATAGTACCAGGTAGTAGGTACTACCTCATCTACTTCCCAAACCCACAATTTAATTAGATCCTAGTCAATGCAACGTGTGAGGATTGATCTAATGCAATAAACTAGGTAGTAGGAAGGTATGATCAAAGTGTTACTTGCCTTGCTGATGATCCGCAAAACCTAGCGATTCGAAGTAGCAAGCGGCGCACTTCGGGTACTCTATCGCAAACAAACAAGCATACAATAAATACTCATCTAATGCACAGGTAAAACTCGAATAAGAGATATAACCAGAAAGTTCAACTTAAGAACTCTGGTTGGCAAAAAGAATCAAATCGAACGAAGCAACAAAAGACAAACGGCAAAAGAAATAAGCCTCGTTTACTAATCTGAAACTAGGGCAAATTTTACTGAGGAAAAAACTTGTTTGGGTTGGTTAAGAGGAAAGAGGGTTTCGAGACGAAACTCCAGGCGCTTGAATCGCCTGATTTCGACAAACGAGCGAAAAGTTAAACTAAAACGAACATCGGATCAGAAATCGCGATCAGAATAATCGCGGATTTAATCCGAGAAAAAGAAAAACGATGAACGATTAACGAACGAACGTTCGTTAACAGGAACTAAACGAAAAACGCGTTCGTTAAAACGAACGGATGAGTGAACGCTCGCTAAATAAATAAACCGGAGAAGACCGATCTATTTAACGAAAACTAGAGATTTAAAAAAAACCGAAACAGCTTTTTCTCAAAAACCGGGCGGCGGCTACCTCGGCGGCGTCGCTCCGGCGAGACTCCGGCAGGGCGGTGGGGCGGCGGCTCCGGGCGGCGGGCGGCGGCGGCAAGCAGCGCGGGGCGGCGGTAGGCAGCGCGGGCGGCGTGCGGCGGCGGCGGCGCTGGGGGCGGGCGGCGGCGGTGGCGGTGTGGGCTGCAGGGGGGCGGTGGCGGTTATAAAGGGGCGGGGAGAGGCGACTTGGGGGAGGGGTCGGCCTCGGGAGGCGGAGTCCTCCCCGGACTCGGGCGGCGGAGGCACTGGTCGGGACTCTGTCCCGACCCGGCGAGAGGCGGCGGCGGCTGGCTGGGCCGGCCCGCACGGCTGGGCCCTTGGCCCAGTCGGGCACGGGGTCTCTTTTTTTAAAACAACTTCGCTGCGACTAAAAAAATTCTAGAAAAATAAATAAAATTCTAAAAATGCCAAAACAAATTTTCTCCGTCTAAATAAAATATTTAGAACAGGATGAACATTTTTTTGGCTCTAAATGTAATTTTGAAAACGTGCAATTTTCCTAAATTCAAATAAAATAGCAAATAAAACCAAAATAAAAACTTATTTGATTTTTTATTAAACCCTCAATATTTCTTTATTTTGGGAAAGTCATTTTATTCCCTCTCTCATAATTTTCATAATAGAAATAATTGAAGATGAAATAAATAAAATCAAATGATCCTATGTTCAAAATTTGAGAAAACTCTAATATGAAAATAATGAAATCCCCAACTCTCTCCGAGGGTCCTTGAGTTGCGTAGAATTTCTAGGATCAACCAAAATGCAATGAAATATGATATGCCCGAAAGCTTTCACTACTTCCAGGAGTGTTCGATCACGGTGGCCTCCGAAGTACCACTCAATGGCATTATAAACAACCGCGATGCCACGGGCCGGATTGCCAAATGGGCCATCGAGCTCCTCCCATTTGACATTACATATAAGCCACATTGATCTATCAAATCCCAAGTATTGGCCGACTTTGTCGCCGAATGGAAAGAGGCCGAACTCCCTAAAGAGTACGACACGTACTCCAATTGGGTCATGTATTTCGACGGCTCCAAAATGCTGGCAGGGTTAGGAGCGGGCGTTGTTTTAACATCCCCTACTGGAGATGTCGTCTAGTACGTTCTCCAAATACTATACACAGACTCCAATAACGCAGCCGAATACGAGGCCTTATTGCATGGTCTCCGGATGGCTGTCTCCATGGGCATACAATGCCTAGAAGTACGCGGGGACTCAACCCTTGCAATATCTCAGATAAATGGAGATTTCGACGCCAAAGATCCAAAGATGGCAGCGTACCGTAACGCAGTCATAAAAATGTCGGCCCGATTCGAAGGGCTCGAGTTCCATCATGTGGCTCGAGAAAGTAATCAAGCGGCGGATGTTCTTGCTCGTATCGGCGCTAAGAGCGACCCCGTCCCACCTAATATTTTCCTAGAAAGGCTCTTTTAGCCATCCGTGGTGTGGCAGGGGGAAAACGGCAATACTAGTCCGGATCCAAACATAACCCCAGATCCCAGAAACACCAACGTCATCGGGGGCTCAGCCACTAAAATAACACCGTCGGCGCATCTCATCATGGCAGTCATTGCCCCATGGGCCGAACCCTTTCTGGCCTACCTTAACAGGAAAGAGCTTCCTGAGGACCAGAATGAGGCCCGCTGCATTGTCCGGCATTCAAAGGCATACACGGTTCATGATGGAGAGCTCTATAAGAAAAGCGCCACCGGAGTCCTTCAATGATGTATACCCGAGGAAGAGGGGCAGCAGCTCTTGACTGAAATTCATGCCGGACTCGGCGGTCATCATGCCACAGCTCGGGCCCTTGTTCGCAAGGCCTTCCGTACATGGTTTTATTTGCCGACGGCCCGAGCAGATGCACAAGACCTTGTCCAACGTTGCGTCGGATGCCAACTCTTTGCCAATCAAAGCCATATGCCCCCCACTGCCTTACAGACAATCCCCATCACTTGGCCTTTTGCGGTCTCGGGACTCGATATGGTTGGACCCCTTAAAGGAGGAAGCCATAAGAGAACGTATCTGCTGGTCATGGTCGATAAATTCACTAAGTGGATAGAGGCCAAACCAGTTAAAAAGGCCGAAGCGAGGCCAGTAATAGATTTCATATCTGGCGTGGTACACTGTTACAGTGTCCCACACGGTATAATCATCGATAATGGCTCTAATTTTATAGCCGATGAGGTGAAAACCTGGTGCGCTAATCTAGGCATTAAGCTCGATTACGCCTCTGTCTATCACCCGTAGACAAACAGTCAAGTCGAATGAGCTAATGGTCTTATTATGAGCGGCATCAAACCCAGACTAGTGAGGTCTTTGAAGGAATCAGATAAGCACTGGGTGGAGGAACTTGACTCCGTACTCTGGGGGCTGCGGACCACGCCCAACCGCTCTACTGGATATACACCCTTCTTCATGGTGTATGGTGCGGAAGCAGTGTTACCCTGCGATATTATTCATGAATCACCTCAAGTGCATATGTACGAAGAGAGAGAAGCCGAGCTTGATCGTTAGGACAGCTTAGATGCCTTGGAGGAGGAGCACGATGTCGCCAATGCCCGTTCTGCATTTTATCAACAGCAGGCTCGCAGGTATCAAAGCAGAGAAGTGCGGGCCAAGACGTTCTACGCTTGCCGGAGAAGAAAAAGGACAAACTCAAGCCCAAGTGGGAGGGTCCCTTCATCATTGATGAAGTTCTCACCAGAGGAGCGTACCACCTACGTGATGCGTCTGATAATCACCTAGAGCCGAACCCCTGGAGTGCGGCCAGACTACGACGATTTTATGCCTAACGCTGAACTCTGTGTTCGTTTCCTTCCTCCTGTTATTACCATTATTTATTTTTTTCTCTCTTTTCGTCTTTTACCTTTTTTCATTTTCTCTTTAGCCTTACGGCTTTAGTGCGGCTAGACCATCCCTACCTAACGCGTACATCTCTAAATATGTACGTTCATTATACCTGGGGGCTTGTCATACAGAAGCCTGCGACTATTCTTCGAGCATCAAGCTCAGCACATATGCGTTCCTTTTTTCCATATGTACCTTTTCTTCGCCACTATATGCATCGATATGACTTAAGTTTTGGACAAGATGGGTTGCCTGGCTCCTATGCTTATTCCCTACGTTCCCGTTAGTTCGGCTAGGGCATAAAGGGAGCACCTCTGTGATTGTTACTGCCGCGTCATCCGGATGTGTACCTCAGACTGGGTGAAGCCAAAAGCTAGCGTTCTTAAGGGAATATTCGGTCGGCGAATTAAAGGTGTTTCCGCATTCACTCCATTGTGAACCCCAGATGTTACTTACTCTACGATTTTATCAATCACAGTTCGGACATGCACATTAACATGCATGCACTCCCAAGGAAAGGAACCCTTAATGGAACTATTCTCTCTGGAAGATGTTTCTTACATAATGTAATATAACATAACTAGCCGGATACACATTGTCCGTTTGAGCAATTATGACCCCTACGCCTGGTTTCCACGCATACCCCGGTATATTCTACTGCTATGGTATTCAGAAACACTCTGAATCTTCGGGTCAAGAGGTTGAAGCTAAAAGGTCGGCGATGACAATTGTCTTTATTATCCAGCTAGAAGGAAAGTACATAGTCGCTTATGACTCAAACACTTCCTCCTCTATACCGTCCAAAAGGCGGTCTAATTTACAATCCTGTTGGGAATATTTGGCGGACACCTCTACTTGGTCATATACTAAACTAACGGGAATTTCTTCCCCATTCGGCCCTAGCGGTCTGACACGAGCCATGTGATCAGGATCCAGCTTGGTATATCGTGTCTTCACCATGGCCTAGGCCTCTCGCGCACCCTCTCTGCAAGCCGATATCTTCCACAGCCAGACACACCGTCATGCTCCCTTGAATAGCTCTACCAACTTCTCCATACTTCTTGGAGGGGAGTCGGATGGCCATCACTCCGCATTGCCTGCTGAGCTTGCTCGTGCAACTGCGACAGCCCTTGTAGAAGATCACTTAATGATCCGGACACCTCCTCTTCGGGGCGGTTCGTCAATACACCTGCAATTACAACTATATCAGCTACCGTAACCTCCAAACTGTTATAAGATAAAAGCAGCCACGTACTGAATATGTCGCCTCGGAGCTTCTTGTTCTCCTTCACAGAATCCGTTAGCTGAGCTCGCACATCTTTCAGTTCTTCACCCAGTTTGGCGTTCGAATCCTGCAGTTTCTTTTTCTCCTCAACAACTTTTGTCAATACATGCTCGCCCCTTGCTAGTAGCTTTTTGGCTCCGTGTTCTTTGCTTCGAGCAGCGTCCAGCTGCTCCCGTACTTGGTCTAATGACCCAACACACAGATAAGTACCCAAATTCACACTATCGGTGTATCATTATGAATTTTCGATAGAGGGAGATATTACCGGGAGATGCCTTGTATTTCTCCAGTTCGGCATTGGCAGCAAGCAGCTGGCACTGACACTTTTCTAGTTCCTGAGCTAGCTAGGTGTTCTTCTCCGTAAGCACCTAGTTGTACATTGATCCTTAAATCAGTTGTTTCAACTCCTTTACGTCTCGGGGGCTACTGGCATATGGTTATCATAGTCAGACAAAACAAATTTACCTGCACATCTTTCAAATGTTGCTTTGTGGCCTTGTTAATTCCATCTCGAGCAGCTCGGATGTATGCATCGGCCGAGTTGAATGCGTTAAACGACTCTTCTGAAAAGCCAGGGTCTTGTAAAATGGCCCGGCGGCGCCGATGATTCATGGCACTCTCCACTTCTGAGTTGGTGACGGATACATCGTCCGAGTCCTCGATTGAAGGACAGTCCGGCGTCGCCCCCGCATCAGCCCCCGTCTTCACGGCAGGATTTGAATCCTGGCTGCGGGAAGTACGACCGCTCAAACCTTCGGATATAGTCCGGCGCACCTTTCTCCTAACACATGGAAAACGGGAAGGTCACGGTTGGACGTGACTGCTCAGGTGCATGTTGGAGAATTCGTACCTCTTCGATGAAGGTACGGCCGTGTCTTCGTTTTCTTTCCTCTTCGAAGACTCACCCGGAGTAGGGGACGCCCTCTTCGGAGGTACCCTTGGAGCAGTACGTCGCACCGAACCCTTCCCCTTTTGAGCACAGGATAGTGTGGTGGGTAAGAAGGAAGGAGAGATTTCTTTTGAATAAGGTGTCTTCTGATCACTTATGTGTTTAAGCTGGAAGGAGGCCAGGGTAATCTTCGATAATAGGTACATATGTACCGTCATAGCTCATCTGATAGAACGTTCCCTCCTCAAGGTCCACGAATATGTCCGGGTCTTCTTCATATCCGGGGGCAAGATCCCGGTTGCGATTCTCCGGCTGAGGGGCAGGGTCATGGATCCCCTCGATAGCCTTTCGCCATTCTTATTATGAGCAAACAAGATGCTGCTTGTCAACGAATGATCCATGGACAAGATAAATTAAGTAAAGCCGAACCTTACCAGGCTGGGAGGTTTGTACATGGAAAGTATGTCTCGATGTTGGAGACGGCTGAACTCCTCCTTCTCCCCTTTATACAGCTTGGCCAGGATCTTGGCTAGAGTGGCGGGGGTCTTCGGGCCTTTTTGGCCATAACGTGAGGCGTCGTCTTCTCCGTTATAGTGCCACATGGGCAATCCTCGGTATTGGAGTGGCTGGACCCCCTGCGTTAGGGAAATTGCCATCACTTCGACTATTGACAATCCGTACAGGGCAAGCGTTTTAATCTTGCCCAGTAGCAAGCTGATTTCTGCGCTATCCTCTTCCTCGAGGCTGCGAGGATGCCAGCTGTGGCGCTTCTTCAGCGGAGCATTTGAAAACTCGGGGAGGCCTATGCGGACGGGGTTGGGTAGAGCGACGTCGTCAATGTTGAACCATTTGGAAGACCACTCTTCGGGAGCTTTCTTCGGCGTGCTAGACAGATATCCGGTCCCAGCAATGCGCCACACTTCGGCTCCTCCCACTTCAAAGATTGATCCACCTTGATTGCGAGGGATGAGGCAGAATAGTCTTCTCCATAAATCAAAATGGGCCTCGCAACCCAGGAATAGTTCGCATAGGGCGACATAACCCGCAATGTGGAGGATGGAGCCAGGGGTAAAATTGTGCAGCTGGAGGCCGTAGTACTCCAGTAGCCCTCGGAGGAATGGGTGAATTGGAAACCCCACCCCCCTCAGCAGATAGGGGACGAAGCATACCCGTTCTCCCGCAGACGGATTGGGAGAATCCTCTGCCTGGGTTTTCCTGTTGAAGGAGGCCAACCCTGCTCGAACAGGGACCTGATCTGCTTGAGGGAGAAATCCCTGCGTTTGCAGCTTTGCCAATTGACTATGGGGCACAGAGCACCTCTCCCACTCGCTTCTCTCTAGGTTGGAACGGGTAGAGGAGCTTGGGTTGTTGGCCATGTTGGAATGGTCCTGCCTGGCGGTCTCTGAGGATTTTCTCTGCTTGGTGCCAAAGGGATCTGAGATCAGTCTCTTTAAATAGATACTCTTCCTTACAGGGCTGGGGTGTTATTTGCAAAAAATACCCTGACTGTCCGCATTCGCTCGACACATGGAAAACGAGGACATTAAGCGTGCAGAAGCCGAGGGGAGACATCGAATCTACGGACGAATACACTACTTAAGGGGGGAACCCGCCTTGCAATACCGAAGATAATCCGTGTGCCGAACACCTCGCTATTGAAGACTGGTTCGGGGGCTACTGAGCGAGTCCTGGACTAAGGGGTCCTCGGGCGTCCGGCCTGTTATCTATGGGCCGGACTGATGGGCTGTGAAGATATGAAGACCGAAGACGGTGACCGTGTCCGGATGGGACTCTTCTTGGCGTGGAAGGCAGGCTTGGCAAACAACTATGAAGATTCCATATTATGTAACTGATTTTATGTAACCCTAGATCTCCCCGGCGTCTATATAAACTAGAGGACTTAGTCCGGATAGGGGATACTCAATACCTTAGTCATACAGGCTAGGCTTCTAGGGTTTAGCCATTACGATCTCGTGGTAGATCAACTCTTGTAATACTCGTATTCATCAATATCAATCAAGCAGGACGTAGGGTATTACCTCCATCAAGAGGGCTCGAACCTGGGTAAAGCTTTGTGTCCCCTATTTCCTATTACCATCAACCTTAGACGCACAGTTCGGGACCCCCTACCCGAGATCCGCCGGTTTTGAAACCGACAATGGGCACTCCCCTTGGCTTCCGCCAAGCTTGGGGGAGGTTCCCCAGTATCGTATCATCCCACTATCTTTTTGCCTTTACTTATTTTAGTTCGATCTTTTGCTCTTGATGAATAAAAGTTTAATTCGATCCTTTTTTTCGAGAGTTTGCTTAGTGGTCTATCCTTATAATCGTGTGCGAGATATATAATAAAGTTTAGTTTGAGTTTTGCTACCTTTACTTTCATGTTGCAAATAAAAGTAAAAGAGAAAGGAAACAAATGAAAGAAAGGAAATAAATCAAAAATATCATATACTAATCTTATGGTAGGTCATGACACCACATAAGGAAAAGTATAAGTAGAAAATTTTATTAGAGATTGACAAACATAGCATTAGTCAATGGTGCAACTCATGAAAGAATTAATAAGGGAAGAGAAGATTAACATATAAATATAATAGATGGACGTTGGACAAAAATATTATATGCCAAAATTGTGATCCACATATAAATGAAAGAAATATTTTGTAATTGTGAGCCCTCATCAAAATATTATATGCCAAAATTGTTCACGTTGGACAAGGAAGACAACTTAATGGTTTATGTTTGTTTATATTCACATAGAATTCATATTTGAAGGAAATATGCCCTAGAGGCAATAATAAAGTTGTTATTTATATTTCCTTATATTATGATAAATGTTTATTATTCATCCTAGAATTGTATTAACTAGAAACTTAGTACATGTGTGAATACATAGACAAATAGAGTGTCACCAGTTTGCCTCTACTTGACTAGCTCGTTGAATCAATGATGGTTATGTCTCCTAACCATAGACATGAGTTGTCATTTGATTAATGGGATCACATCATTAGAGAATGATGTGATTGACTTGACCCATCCGTTAGCTTAGCACGATGATCGTTTAGTTTGTTGCTATTGCTTTCTCCATAACTTATACATGTTCCTATGACTATGAGATCATGCAACTCCTGAATACCGGAGGAACACTTTGTGTGCTACCAAACGTCACAACGTAACTGGGTGGTTATAAAGGTGCTCTACAGGTGTCTCCGATGGTGTTTGTTGAGTTGACATAGATCGAGATTAGGATTTGTCACTCCGATTATCGGAGAGGTATCTCTGGGCCCTCTCGGTAATGCACATCACTATAAGCCTTGCAAGCAATGTGACTAATGAGTTAGTTATAGCTAATGAGTTAGTTACGAGATGTAGCATTACGGAACAAGTAAAGAGACTTGCCGGTAACGAGATTGAACTAGGTATTGAGATACCGACGATCAAACCTCGGGAAAGTAACATACCGATGACAAAAAGAACAACGTGTATCATTATGCGGTTTGACCGATAAAGATCTTCATAGAATATGTAGAAACCAATATGAGCATCCAGGTTCCGCTATTGGTTATTGACCGGAGACGTGTCTCGGTCATGTCTACATAGTTCTCGAACCCGTAGGGTTCGCACGCTTAACGTTCAGTGACGATCGGTATTATGAGTTTATGTGTTTGATGTACCGAAGGTAGTTTGGAGTCCCGGATGAGATTGGGGACATGACGAGGAGTCTCGAAATGGTCGAGACATAAAGATCGATATATTGGACGACTATATTCGGACATCAGAAAGGTTCTGAGTGATTCAGGTATTTTTCAGAGTACCGGGGAGTTACGGGAATACAGGGGAAGAATTATTTATTGGGCCTCATGGGCGAAGTGGTGGAAGAGAGGAGGCAGGACAAGGCAGGGCGCGCGGCCCCCTAGCCCAAACCGAATTGGACTAGGGGGCCGCCCCCCCTTTCCTCCTTTCCTCCCTCTCCTTCCTTCTCCCTCTCCTCCTTCCTTTCCCCCTCCTAGTAGGAGTAGGAAGGGGGAGTCCTACTCCTACTAGGAGGAGGACACATCTTCCTGGCGTGCCCTGCAAGGGACGGCCGGCCTCCCCCTGGCTCCTTTATATACGGCGGCAGGGGGCACCCTAGGACACACAAGTTGATTGTTCCAAGCCATGTGCGGTGCCCCCCTCCACCATAATCCACCTCGATCATATCGTAGCGGTGCTTAGGTGAAGCCCTGCGTCGGTACCAACATCATCACCGTCATCACGCCGTCATGCTGATGGAACTCTCCCGTGAAGCTCTGCTGGATCGGAGTTCGTGGGACGTCATCTAGCTGAACGTCTGCTGAAATCGGAGGTGCCGTATGTTCGATACTTGGATCGGTCGGATCATGAAGACGTACGACTACATCAACCGCGTTCTCATAACGCTTCCGCTTACGGTCTACGAGGGTGCGTGGACGATATTCTTCCCTCTCGTTGCTATGCATCACCATGATCTTGCGTGTGCGTAGGAATTTTTTTGAAATTACGGCATTCCCCAACAGTGGCATCCGAGCCAGCTTTATGCGTAGATGTCATATGCACGAGTAGAACACAAAGGAGTTGTGGGAGTAGGTATATACATATTTCTTTCCATCACTAGTTGATTCTTGATTCAGCGATATTGTTGGATGAAGCGGCCCAGACCGACATTACGCGTACGCTTATGCGAGACTGGTTCTACCGACGTGCTTTGCACATAGGTGGCTACTGGGTGTCTGTTTCTCCAGCTTTAGTTGAATCAAATTCAATGAACATGGTTCTTTCTGAAGATAAAAAAGCAATCACTATACCGCATTGTGGTTTTTGATGTGTAGGTAAGAACGGTTCTTGCTCAGCCCGTAGCAGCCACGTAAAACTTACAACAACAAAGTAGAGGATGTCTAACATGTTTTTGCAGGGCATGTTGTGATGAGATATGGTCAAGACGTGATGAGATATAAATTTTTGTATGAGATGATCATGTTTTGTTAAAGTTATCGGCAACTGGCAGAAGCCTTCTGGTTGTGTCTTTATTGCATAAGATGCAAGTGCCATGTAATTGCTTTACTTTATCGCTATGCGATAGCAATAGTTGCAAAAGCAATAGTTGGAGAGATGACCATGTGACGACACATTGATAGAGATCAAAATGATGGAGATCATGGTGTCATGCCGGTGACGATAGAGATCATGACGGTACTTTGGAGATGGAGATCAAAGGCGCAAGATGATCATGGCCATATCATGTCACATATTTTGATTGCATGTGATGTTTATCTTTTATGCATCTTATTTTGCTTAGACCGACAGTAGCATTATAAGATGATCTCTCACTAAATTTCTAGGTACAAGTGTTCTCCTTGAGTATGCACCGTTGCCAAAGTTCGTCGTGCCGAGACACCACGTGATGATCGGGTGTGATAAACTCTACGTTCACATACAACGGGTGCAAGCCAGTTTTGCATACGCAGAAATACTCGGGTTAAACTTGATGAGCCTAGCATATGCAGATATGGCCTCGGAACACTGGAGACCGAATGGTCGAGCGTGAATCATATAGTAGATATGATCAACATATTGATGTTCACCATTGAAAACTACTCCATCTCACGTGATGATCAGACATGGTTTAGTTGATTTGGATCACGTGATCATTTAGATGACTAGAGGGATGTTTATCTAAGTGGGAGTTCTTAAGTAATATGATTAATCGAACTTTAATTTATCACGAACTTAGTCCTGGTAGTATTTGCATAACTATGTTGTAGATTAATAGCTCGCGATATAGCTCCCCGTTTATTTTGATATCTTCCTAGAGAAAAACTAAGTTGAAAGATGTTAGTAGTAATGATGCAGATTGGATCCGTGATCTGAGGATTATCCTCATTGCTGCACAGAAGAATTATGTCCTTGATGCACCGCTAGGTGATTGACCGATTGCAGGAGCAGATGCAGACGTTATGAACGTTTGGCGAGCTCGCTATAATGACTACTTGATAGTTTAGTGCACCATTCTTTACTGCTTAGAACCGGGACTTCAAAAACCTTTTGAATGCCACGGAGCATATAAGATGTTCCAAGAGCTAAAATTTGTATTTCATACTCATGCCCGAGTCGAGAGGTATGAGACCTCTGACAAAGTGTTTTTCCTACAAGATGGAGGAGAATACCTCAACCAGTGAGCATGTGCTCAGAATGTCTGAGTACTACAATCACTTGAATCAAGTGGGAGTTAATCTTCTAGATAAGATAGTGATTAACAGAGTTCTCTAGTCACTATCACCAAGTTACTAGAACTTCGTAATGAACTATAATATGCAAGGGATAACGGAAATGATTCCCAAGCTCTTCGTGATGCTGAAATCGACGAAGGTAGAAATCAAGAAAAGCATCAAGTGTTGATGGTTGACAAGACCACTAGTTTCAAGAAAAGGCAAATGGAAGAAGGGGAACTTTAAGAAGAACGGCAAGAAAGTTGCTGCTCAACTGAAGAAGCCCAAGTCTAGACCTAAGCATGAGACTAAGTGCTTCTACTGCAAAGGGACTGGTCACTAGAAGCAAAACTGCCCCATGTATTTGGCGGATAAGAAGGATGGCAAAGTGAACAAAGGTATATTTGATATACATGCTATTGATGTGTACTTTACTAGTGTTTATAGCAACCCCTCAGTATTTGATACTAGTTCAGTTGCTAAGATTAGTAACTCGAAACGAGAGTTGCAGAATGAACAGAGACTAGTTAAGGGCGAAGTGACGATGTGTGTTGGAAGTGGTTCCAAGATTGATATGATCATCATCGCACAATCCCTATACTTTTGAGATTAGTGTTGAACCTAAATAAATGTTATTTGGTGTTTGCGTTAAGCATGAATATGATTTGATCATGATTATTGCAATACGGTTATTCATTTAAAGTTAGATAATAGTTGTTGTTCTGTTTACATGAATAAAACCTTCAATGGTCATACACCCAAGATGAATGGTTTATTGAATCTCGATCGTAGTGATACACATATTCATAATATTGAAGCCAACAGATGCAAAGTTAATAATAATAGTGCAACTTATTTGTGGCACTGCCGTTTAGGTCATATTGGTGTAAAGCGCATGAAGAAAATCCATGCTGATGGGCTTTTGGAATCACTTGATTATGAATCAGTTGATGCTTGCAAACCATGCCTCATGGGCAAGATGACTAAGACTCCATTCTCCGGAACAATGGAGCAAGCAACAGACTTGTTGGAAATAATACATACTGATGTATGCAGTCCGATGGGTATTGAGGCTCGTGGCAGGTATCATTATTTTCTGACCTTCATAGATGATTTGAGCAGATATGGGTATACCTACTTGATAAAACATAAGTCTGAAACATTTGAAAAGTTCAAAGAATTTCAGAGTGAAGTGGAAAATCATCGTAGCAAGAAAATAAAGTTTCTAAGATCTGATCATGGAGACAAATATTTGAGTTACGAGTTTGGTCTTCATTTGAAACAATGTGGAATAGTTTCGCAAACTCACGCCACCTGGAACACCACAGTGTAATGGTGTGTCCGAACGTAGTAATCGTACTTTATTGGATATTGTGCGATCTATGATGTCTCTTACCGATTTACCACTATCGTTTTGGGGTTATGCATTAGAGACAGCTGCATTCACGTTAAATAGGGCACCATCTAAATCAGTTGAGACGACGCCATATGAACTGTGGTTTGGCAAGAAACCAAAGTTGTCATTTCTTAAAGTTTGGGGTTGCGATGCTTATGTGAAAAAGTTTCATCATGATAATCTCAAACCCAAATCAGAGAAATTTGTCTTCATAGGATACCCAAAGGAGATAGTTGGGTACACCTTCTATCACGGATCCGTAGGCAAGACATTCGTTGCTAAGAATGGATCCTTTCTAGAGAAGGAGTTTCTCTCAAAAGAAGTGAGTGGGAGGAAAGTACAACTTGATGAGGTAAGTGTACCTGCTCCCTTATTGGAAAGTAGTTCGTCACAAAAATCTGTTCCTATGACTCCTACACCAATTAGTGAGGAAGCTAATGATGATGATCATGTAACTTCAGATCAAGTTACTACTGAACCTCGTAGGTCAACCAGAGTGAGATCCGCACCAGAGTGGTACGGTAATCCTGTTCTGGATATCATGTTACTTGACCATGACGAACCTACGAACTATGAGGAAGCGATGATGAGCCCAGATTCCGCGAAATGGCTTGAGGCCATGAAATCTGAGATGGGATCCATGTATGAGAACAAAGTATGGACTTTGATTAACTTGCCGGATGATCAGTGAGTCATTAAGAATAAATGGATCTTCAAGAGGAAGACGGACACTGATAGTAGTGTTACTATCTACAAAGCTCGAATTGTCGCAAAAATATTTTCGACAAGTTCAAGGTGTTGACTACGATGAGATTTTTTCACTCGTATCGATGCTTAAAAGTCTGCCAAATCATGTTAGCAGTTGCCGCATTTTATGAAATCTGGCAATTGGATGTCAAAACTGCATTCCTTAATGGGTTTCTTAAAGAAGAGTTGTATATGATGCAACCAGAAGGTTTTATCAATCCTAAAGGTGCTAACAAAGTGAGCAAGCTCCAGCGATCCATCTATGGACCGGTGCAAGCATCTCGGAGTTGGAATATATGCTTTGATAAAGTGATCAAAGCATATGGTTTCATAAAGACTTGCGGTGAAGCATGTATTTATAAGAAAGTGAGTGGGAGCACTACAACATTTCTAATAAGTATATGTGAATGACTGTAGCGACCAGACCTCAAACAGTCTGATCTCTGTGCATCAGTGTCATCCCTGGATCGGTAATGCTAACACGCACAGTACTTGAAGGATTTATAGGAGAGTAGCAATCACACACTTATTACATCGAATGTCTCAAACAAGAACTTATTACAATAAATATGGCTTAAGGCCATCTAATACGATAACAGCAGAAGGCTTGGAAGATAAAGTGAGTCCATCAACTCCAATGGCATCACTGAGTGAAAGACCACGACCTAAGCCTCCTTACTCGTCGTCTGAAAAGTCTGCAACATGGTACGTTGCAGCCGAAAAACGGGTCAGCACATGGAATATGCTGGCAATGTAACACAAGAGAGTAATGAACAGAATAATGCTATCACTACATGCATATATGACTGGTCGAGTCTGTATGGTTAATAAGTTTTGCGAAAAGCCAATTTTTTCCTACAACAAAGGAATAAACTTTATCTAACTATCATGGTGGTTGTTAAACATTGAGAATGGTAAACCCCATCTCAATCCCAATTAAAAGTAATTAATAACCCAATCAAATTTTATAATTAAGAGTGATGAGATCCACATGATAATCCAAGAACCAGATACTCAAGATATCCATAACCGGAGACACGGCTAACCATGATTAGATTGTACACTCTGCAGAGGTTTATGCACTTTTCCCACAAGACTCGATCTCCTCCGCTGTATTTTCTCGCACTACATGGTGTTTGAGAAACGGATGACCGAGACACAGTCTTTCAGAATAGTTAACACCTTAAGATGGGTAGACAGTACCACCTACATCCCCTACATCTGCTAGTCTACCACTGTAAGAGTTCACACGACTTAATCAACTATGCTAGAGCCAATAATGGCTTGTGGCTGCACATGGAAGTTTCTAGCATGAATAATCTCATAATCTCTTTAAGCCTGGGTGGCAGTCCATAGGAGAATCACATGGTACCCCGGGTTTTCCAAAAGAATACATGCTATCATTGGGTTCCCCAGGTGCCTCAATCCACCCAGATGTGTATTAAAGTTGCCACCTTAAGTTAACCATTAATTAACAATACTCACATTTTTCATGAATACACTCAAACCCAATCCACGTCTACGAGCATAGCATAGCAATATAAACAACGTAGAAGTAACTCCCAAAGGTTTGATAATAAACAGGTGAATAGGTACTACCTCAACTACTTCCCAACCCACAGTTTAATTCAGATCCTAACCATGCATTTGTTTGAGGATTGATCTAATGCAATAAAACTGGGTAGTAAAGAGGTATGATCAAAGTGTTACTTGCCTTGCTGATGATCCGCGAAACCTAGAGACTCGTAGTAGCATGCTTCGCCCTCCGGGTACTCTATCACAAACAAACAAGCATACAATAAGCAATCAAGAAAGCGCACGGGTAAAACTCAAATAAGAGATCTAACCAGAAAGTTCAACTTAAGAACTCCGGTTTGCAAAAATAATCAAATCAAACGAAGCAACAAAACTCAAACAGCGAAAGAAACAAGCTTCGATTACTAATTTGGACTAAGGTCAAATTTTACAGTAGCAAAATCTTGTTCAAGTTGGTTAAACGAAAAGAGGGCTTCGAGACGAAACTCTAGGCGCTTGAATCGCCTGATTCTGATAAACGAGCGAAAAGATAAACTAAAACAAAAATCGGATCAAAAATCACGATCGAAAATAATCGCGGAAAATACGAGAAAAAGAAAAACTGACGAACAGGCTAATGAACGAGTGTTCGCTGTCTGCGGCTAAACGGTGAAAACTGTTCTTTAAAACGAACGTTCGAACGGGCGTTCGCTAAATAACTAAACTAGAAAAAACCGATCTAATAAAAAAACATGATCAAGGATTTTGAAAAAAATCGTTCTTTTCTTGTGAAAACTGAGGCGGCGGCGGCTACCTCCGGCAATGATGAGGCTACGGCCCGGCGACGAGTCGTCGGTGGCGCGTCGGCGGCGAGGCGGGGCGGCGGTGCGGCGTGGTGCAGCGGCGGCGGGGCGCGGCTAGGGTTAGGGTTCGGGCGTCGGGCGCGGGTGGGCTGGCGGCGGCCGGGCCTTGGGGCGGCTCGGGGTGGCTGCTTATAAAGCCCTTCGGGCGGAGTCCCGCTCGGGTACGGCCCAGAGTCGGTTTCTCTTTTTTTTAATTCGACGTGCAGAAAATGAAAGAAAAGAAGTACTAAACGGACTCCAAAAATCCCGAAATAAATTTTCCCCGTCGTCTAAAAATAGGCCGGACAAGGTGAACATTTATTTGCGCCTCTAATGCAATTTTGAAAAACACATATTTTTTCCTAATTCAAATAAAATAGCGATAAAACTCCGAATAAAAATATTATTTGACTTTAACATTAAATCTCCGATATTTCTTTATTTTGAGGAAGTCATTTTATCCTCTCTCTTTTATTTTTATAAAAGAAATATTCAAGAGAAAATAATTAAAATCAAACGATCCTTTTTTCAAAATTCGAGAAAAACTTGAATATGAAAATAATGAAATCCCCAACTCTGTCCGTGGGTCCTTGAGTTGCGTAGAATTTCTAGGCTCAAACCAAAATGCAATAAAATATGATATGCAATGATGATCTAATGTATAACATTCCAAATTGAAAATTTGGGATGTTACAATGACATATTGTTGATCGGAAATAATGTAGAATTTTCTGGAAAGCATAAAGGAGTATTTGAAAGGAGTTTTTCAAAGAAAGACCTCGATGAAGCAGCTTACACATTGAGCCTCAAGATCTATAGAGATAGATCAAGACACTTGATAAGTTTTTTCAATGAGTACATACCGTGACAAGATTTTGAAGTAGTTCCAAATGGAATAGTCAAAGAAGGAGTTCTTGCCTATGTTGCAAGGTGTGAAGTTGAGTAAAGACTCAAAACCCGACCATAGCAGAAAATAGAGAGAGAATGAAAAGTCGTTCCCTATGCCTCAGTCATAGGTTCTATAAAGTATGCTATGCTATTTACCAGTCCTATTGTATACCTTAGCATGATTCTGGCAAGGGAGTACAATAGTGATCTAGGAGTAGATCACCGGACAGCGGTCAAAATTATCCTTGTAGGACTAAGGAAATATTTCTTGGTTATGGAGGTGATGAAAGAGTTCGTCGTAAATATTTACGTCGATGCAAGCTTTTTACATCGATCTAGATGACTCTATGTCTTGATCTGAATACATATTGAAAGTGGGAGCAATTAGCTAGAGTAGCTCCGTGCAGAGCATTGTAGACATAGAAATTTGCGAAATACATACGGATCTGAATGTTGTAGACCCGTTGACTAAATTTCTCTCACAAGCAAAACATGATCACTCTTTGGGTGTTAATCACATAGCGATGTGAACTAGATTATTGACTCTATTAAATCCTTTGGGTGTTAGTCACATGGAGATGTGAACTAATCACATAAAGATGTGAACTATTGGTGTTAAATCACATGACGATGTAAACTAGATTATTGACTATAGTGCAAGCGGAGACTGAAGGCAATATGCCATGGAGGCAATAATAAAGTTGTTATTTATATTTCCTTATATTATGATAAATTTTTATTATTCATGCTAGATTTGTACTAACCAGAAACTTAGTACATGTGTGAATACATAGACAAAGAGAGTGTCACTAGTTTGCCTCTACTTGACTAGCTCGTTGAATCAATGATGGTTATGTTTTCTAACCATAGACATGAGTTGTTATTTGATTAACGGGATCACATCATTAGAGAATGATGTGATTGACTTGACCCATCCATTACCTTAGCATGATGATCGTTTAGTTTCTTGCTATTGCTTTCTTCATGACTTATACATGTTCCTATGACTATGAGATTATGCAACTACCGAATACCGGAGGAACACTTTGTGTGCTACCAAACGTCACAACGTAAAAGGGTGATTATAAAGGTGCTCTACAGGTGTCTCCAATGGTATTTGTTGATTTGGCATGGATCGAGATTAGGATTTGTCACTTCGATTGTCGGAGAGGTATCTCTGGGCCCTCTCGGTAATGCACATCACTATAAGCCTTGCAAGCAATGTGACTAATGAGTTAGTTGCAGTATGATGCATTACGGAATGAGTAGAGAGACTTGTCGATAACGAGATTGAACTAGGTATTGAGATACCGACGATCGAATCTCGGGCAAGTAACATACCGATGACAAAAGGAACAATGTATATCGTTATGCGGTTTGACCAATAAAGATCTTCGTAGAATATGTAGGAGCCAATATGAGCATCTAGGTTCCACTATTGGTTATTGACCGGAGACGTGTCTCGGTCATGTCTACATAGTTCTCGAACCCGTAGGGTCCACATGCTTAACGTTCGGTGACGATCGGTATTATGAGTTTATGTGTTTGATGTACTGAAGGTAGTTCGGAGTCCCGGATAAGATCGGGGACATGAAGAGGAGTCTCGAAATGGTTGAGGCGTAAAGATCGATATATTGGATGACTATATTCAGACATCGGAAAGGTTCCGAGTGATTCGGGTATTTTTTGGAGTACGGGGGAGTTACGGGAATACGGGGGAACAAGTATTGGGCCTCATGGGCCAAGTGGTGGAAGAGAGGAGGCAGGACAAGGCATGGCGCGCGGCCCCCCTAGCCCAAACCGAATTGGACTAGGGGGTCGGGCCCCCTTTCCTCCTTTCCTCCCTCTCCTTCCTTCTCCCTCTCCTCCTTCATTTCCCCCTCCTAGTAGGAGTAGGAAAGGGGAGTCCTACTCCTACTAGGAGGAGGACTCCTCCTCCTGGCGCAACCTGCAAGGGCCGGCCGGCCTCCCGCCTTGCTCCTTTATATACGGGGGCAGGGGGCACCCTAGGACACACAAGTTGATTGTTCCAAGCCGTGTGCGGTGCTCCCCTCCACCATAATCCAACTCGATCATATCGTAGCGGTGCTTAGGTGAAGCCCTGCGTCGGTAGCAACATCGTCACCATCATCACTCCGTTGTGCTGACGGAACTCTCCCGTGAAGCTCTATTGGATCGGAGTTCGTGGGATGTCATCGAGCTGAAAGTGTGCTGAACTCGGAGGTGTCGTACGTTCGGTACTTGGATCGGTTGGATCGTGAAGACATATGACTACATCAACCGTGTTCTCATAATGCTTGCGCTTACGGTCTACGAGGGTACGTGGACGATACTCTTCCCTCTCGTTGCTATGCATCACCATGACCTTGCGTGTGCATAGGAATTTTTTTGAAGTTACCGTGTTCTCCAATAATATTGTCATGGATCCTTTAACATGTGGTGCTTTCCCCTATCTTTGCTAGCCAAAAATCCCGCACTAAGTAGAGATACTACTTGTGCATCCAAAAACCCTTAAACCCAAATCTTATTTTCAAGTGTCCACCATAGCTACCTAGGGATTGAGCAAGATCCCTCAAGTAAGTTGTCATCGTTGCAAAAAGGCAATAAAAATTGCTTCTAAAAGTGTGAGATCATTTAGTGTAAGAGAAAATTGAGTGTTGCACGAACTTGTGATGGTGAAGAATAAAAGCGACTGACTGCATAATAAAGGTCGCTATCACAAGGGGCAATGCAACGTGGAGTTCTTTTGCACTAAGGGGTTGAGCATACAAAAAAGTAAGCGCATGCCAACCTCTGCTTCCCTCTGCGAAGGGCCTATATTTTACTTTTACGTATGTACTTTTATGCAAAGAGTCAAAGTTTTTCCTTCTACTCCTTTTTATTTGTCTCCTTTTGCAAGCATCATGTGGTGAGGAAAGATCTAGGCACATATGTCCAGTTGAATATAGATAGCATGAGTTATTATTGTTGACATCACCCTTGAGGTGAATATGTTGTGAGGCGAAACTATAAGCCCCTATCTTCCTATGTGTCCGGTTGAAACATTTTTCTCATGTGTACGCGGTGAGTGTTAGCAATTATAGAAGACTATATGATGGTTGAGTATGTGGACTTGCCTAAAGGCTCTGGTACATGACCCTTCCTGAAAAGATGATGAATTGTAGTTGCAAAGTTGACTGAGAACATAGTTTGTTGGTTTTTAATAGAGTTTTTGCTTTATACTTCAATAGTGTGACGAATTGTGACTTATTCATGAGAAGTCTATGATAAAAGTTCTTTGATAAAAAAAATATGTTTAAGTTTGTTGTTGTTATAATAATGAACATGATGCTTCTATGTCCGTATTTTTTTTTATCAACACCTCTCTCTTTCTAAGCATGTGGACATGTTTTTTGATTTCGGTTTTCGCTTCAGGACAAGCGAGGTCTAAGCTTGGGGGAGTTGATACGTCCATTTTAAATCATGTTTTCTTACTATTATTTATAATATTTGTATCCATAATAATGCTTTTTGGAGTAATTCTAATGCCTTTTCTCTCATAATATGCAAGGTATACACAAAGAGGGAGAATTCCGGTAGCTAGAAATCTGGAACTGGAAAAGCTATGTCAGGCCACCTATTATGCACAACTCCAAACAAGCTGAAACTTCACAGAGATTTTTTATCAAATATATGAAGAATATTCGAGCAAATAACTACCAGAGGGGGCCCACTAGGTGGGCACAACCCACCTGGGCACGCCCTGGTGGGTTGTGCTCACCCAGGCCCACCTCCGGTGCCCATCTTCTGGTATATAAGTCATTTTGACCTAGAAAAAATCAGGAAAGGACTTTCAGGATGGAGCACCATGGGAACTTGGGCAGGAGCACTTTTGCCCTTCGGCCGAGCGATTCCACCGTGGGAACTTCCCTCCCGGAGGGGGAAATCATCGTCATCATCATCACCAATAACTCTCCCATCTTGGGGAGGGCAATCTCCATCAACATCTTCAACAACACCATCTCATCTCAAACCCTAGTTCATCTCTTGTGTTCAATCCTGTTACCGGAACTATAGATTGGTGCTTGTGGGTGACCAGTAGTGTGGATTACCTATTGTAGTTGATTACTATGTGGTTTATTTGGTGGAAGATTATATGTTCATATCCAATATGCTATTTAATACCCCTCTGATCTTGAGCATGATTATCATTTGTGAGTAGTTACTTTTGTGCTTGAGGTCACGGGAGAAATCATGTTGCAAGTAATCATGTGAACTTAATATGTGTTTGATATTCTGATAGTATGTATGTTGTGATTCCCTTAGCGGTGTCATGTGAACGTCGACTACATGACACTTCGCCATATTTGGGCCTAAGGGAATGCATTGTGGAGTAGCAATTACATGATGGGTTGCGAGAGTGACAGAATCTTAAACCCCAGTTTATGCGCTATTCCGTAAGGGAACGATTGGAACCAAAAGTTTAATGCTATGGTTAGAATTTATTCTTAATACTTTTCTCATAGTTGCGGATGTTTGCGGGAAGGTTAATGATAAGTAGGAGGTTTGTTCAAGTAAGAACATCACCTAAGCACCGGTCCACCCCCATATCAAATTATCAAAGTACCGAACGCGAATTAACCCAACATGATGAAAGTTACTAGATGAAAATCCCGTGTACCCTCAAGAACGCTTTGCTTATCATAAGAGACCGTTTTGGCCTGTCCTTTGCCTCAAAAGGATTGGGCTACCTTGCTTCACTTTTGTTACTACTATTGTTACTTACTCGTTACAAATTATCTTGCTATCAAACTACTCTGTTACTTACAATTTTAGCACTTGCAGACATTACCTTGCTGAAAACAACTTGTCATTTCCTTTTGCTCCTTGTTGGGTTCGACACTCTTACTTATCGAAAAGAGCTACAATTGATCCCCTATACTTGTGGGTCATCAAGTATTTCCCGTCGGCTTGATCGCGGTGGTGCGGATGGACCACATCACGGACTGGAGCTCATCGAGCTGGCCCCTGCCGCAGGTGTCGAGCTTCTTCTTGAAGGTTCTTTCCTTGAGGCCTCTCAGGACCTCTGCATTGGCACGCTCATCCTGGCCATTGCTCCTGGGGTGTGCCACCAAGGGTAGCATATCTGCGTTCCAAGGTTTGCACAATATGTTTTGAAAAGGTTGCTGGTGAACTATGAACCATTGTCGGTCATGATGTGATTAGGAACCCAACCGACTCATGACGCCCTTGATGAACTTTACGGCTGAACCAGTTGGGATGGTGTAGACGGCCTCCACCTCCGCCCACTTGGTGAATTTGTCGATGGCGACGTAGAGGTAGCGGTAGCCCCCAGGCAGTCAAGGGAACGGGCCCAGGATGTCCAACCCCCAGACCGCGAACGGCCATGAGAGTGGGATGGTCTGGAGGCCCTGGGCGGGCTGGTGGATCTGCTTGGCATGGAACTAACAGGCATCCTGGGATCTTACCAGCTCGGTGGCATCATTGAGAACCGTGGGCTAGTAGAATCCACTGCGGAACGCCTTGTCCACGAGGGTGCGTGATGAAGAGTGATGCCCGCAGTCCCCTCCATGTATGTCAGCCAATAGCTTGCATCACTGCTCCCTGGAGATGCATCATAGAGAAACATCGTTTGGCCGTTTTTGGTAGAGCTCACCGTCCTGGATGCAGTACGCGGTGGCCTGGTGGGCCACACGCTCTGCGTCTTCCTCCTTCTCTGGCGGGGCACCTTGGAGTAGGTATGTCTTGAATTCATCGGTCTAGCACCCTCTTGGGGCTTAAGCGCAAGGAGCAGGTGGGCTCCCGAGGTCAGGCCGCAAGCTGGGGCACCTGAGAGGGGTGCTGGATGGAGCTCCTCCTGAGGCAATGTTGGTCCCGTAGCAGGGGGAGCTGCTGACGGCTTGAAGAACCGCTCCTCAAAGACGCCAGGCTCCTGAGGTAGATGCTGAGACACCCTCTTGGTGATGTCGTCCGCCTCCTTGTTCATGCTGCATGGCACGTGCATCAATTCCAGGCCCAAGAATCATTTCTTGATTTTGTGTACCTCCTCAAGGTATGCCTCCATGTGCTCGTCCTTCGGCTTGTATGCTTTGTTGGAAAAGTTGACGAGGAGATGGGAGTCGCCCCTGATGGTGAGGTGCCTCACCCCCAAAGCCGCCACAGTCTTGAGGCCGGCAATCAGGCCTTCGTATTCCGCGATGTTGTTGGAGACCCTCTCGCCCTGCTGGAAGCAGAGCTGCTCAGCATAGTAGAGATTTTCCTGGGTGGGCGACATGAGCACGGCTCCAGCCCCCGTGCCCTGGCGCGCAAATGCGCCATCAAAGTACATGACCCAACCATCTGGTGCTTCGCTTCCCAGCGAGAGGGAACGACCCTCACTCACTTCTCAGTCAGGAACGCCAGTCCATTCCTCCACAAAGTCGGCGAGGGTCGCACCCTTGACAATTCTAGTAGTGCTGAACTCCAACTGGAATGCCCGTAGTTCAATGTTCCATTCGGCGACCCTTCTCGCAGCATTAGGGCTCTGGAGCACCCTCTCTAGGGGGTATTCTGAGACAACCTTGATGGGGTGGCCTTGGAAGTAGTGGCGCAGCTTCTGGGAGGCGACGAGGAGCGCGAGCAAGAGCTTTTGCGGCTTGGGATAGCACACCCACGCATCACGTAGCACCGCGCTAACGAAGTACACCGGGTGCTCGACGAGAGTGGAGGCATTGGCGAAGTCCTGCACCTCCTAGGGCTGAGGGGCCTTAGGAGCCTTGTCATCCATCGTGGCTTCCTTGGCCTTGTGGGCGCCATCCTCAAGAGCCTCGCTGATCGGTGGGGTGGCCAAGGCCTCATGAGTGCCGTCCCGAGGCCGCGGCGCCTCAACCGGGCATGAGGTGCTGCCCCGCAAGCCCTTGATCGGGCGCTCCTCGTGGACCACCACCAGCATTGCGCTGGCAGAGTGAGGTGTGGCAGCCAGGTAGAGCACCAAAGATTCAAGGGGGCACAATGCTACCATCACCGGCAGGCTAGTGAGGTACTTCTTGAGGTCTTGGAAGGCTGCATCAGTCTCCGGAGTCCACTCGAACGGGCCCTTCTTTTTCATCAGCTTGAAGAAAGGGAGGGCATGATGCCCCATCTTGGAGATGAAGCACCCTAGCAAGGTTACATAGCCCGCCAACTTCTGCATTTCCTTGAGGGTTTGCGGCAGACTCATTCTTTCTATGGCCTTGACCTTCTCCGGGTTGACCTCGATCCCTCTGTGCGACACGAGGAAACCCAACTGTTTGCCAGACGGAAGGCCAAACACACATTTTTCTGGGTTTAGTCGTAGGTTCACTTGGCGCAGGCTGGCGAACATCTCCTCCAGATCTTCGATAAGAGTTCTTGCTTCCCGAGATTTCACCACTATGTCGTCGACGTACGCCTCAGCGTTCCTCCCGAGCTGCTGTCCCAGGGCGATATGCATCAACCGTTGGAAGGTTGCTCCCGCATTGCGCAGCCCAAATGGCATGCAGATGTAGTAGTACACCCCACTCCGGGTTAGAAAGGCTAATTTCTCAACATCTTGCACCGCCATCTTGATTTGGTGATAGCCCGAGAAGGCGTCCAGGAAGCATACTATGTCGCACTCAACGGTGGAGTTGATGATCTGGTCGACGCGCGGGAGAGGGAAAGGGTCTTGAGGACAGGCCTTGTTGAGGTTGGTGAAATCGACGCACATGCTCTCCTTCCCGCCCTTCTTGGGGATGATGACAGGGTTCGTGAGCCAGTTCGGGTGCCGCACTTCTCAAATGACGTCGTCCTCCCGCAGCTTGCGGGTCTCCTGGGTGATGAACGACTACTTCTCTGGGGCTTGCCACCACGCCTTCTGTTTCACTGGTCGTGCGTTGGGGCACACCATCAAGTGGTGCTCGATTACTCCACGTGGAACGCCGACCAGGTCCACCGCCTCCTAGGAAAACACATCCTTGTTCATGCATAGGAAGCTGACTAGCGCATCTTCTTAATCTGGTGGGAGACCAGCGCCTATGATGAAGGTGGAGCCCGATGCCCCACCTTCATCGATCGGCACCTACTTCCTCTCGGCCCGATCTTGAGAGAACAACTGCTTCTTCTTTGCTAGTGCAACCCCTGGGGCCTCTGGGGCTCCCTCCTTGTTTGGCCGCCGCGGCCCTGAAAGTGAGCTTGAGGGCCGAGAGTGCGTCCTTGGTGTCCCCCGCCACGGTGACGACGCCATTGCTTCTCAGCATCTTCATGAGGTTGTAGCCGGGGTGGGTTGCCCCCATGAACTTGGCCAAGGCCGGGTACCCAAGGATTGCATTGTACGGGAGGCAGACGCTGGCGATGTTGAAGTCGATAAGCTTGGTGCGATAGTTTTCGCGTGTGTCGAAGGTGACAGGGAGGTGGATTCCCTAGGGAGCAGGTGGAGCCATCCACAACCCCGGAGAAGGGCTTGGTAGGGCGGAGCCAGCCATGGGGCACATGAAGCATGTTGAATGCTTCCACAGTGAGTACATTGAGGCTGGCGCCGCCGTCGATGAGAGTCCTGGTGACCGCCAAGTTACAGATGGTGGGGGTGTAGAGCATCGGGAGTGCACCGACGCCTGTCATGGTTGCGGGGTGGTCCCTTGAGTCGAAGGTGAGGTCGGACTTAGGAGCCGCCCAGCCCTGAGGAGCTCCCCGCTGCACGCAGGTGGAGCCCATCTGGCGAAAGAACTGCTTGACCTGGCGGTACGAGTCCGGCGCCTACGAGCCGCCGAGCAGGGCCGCGACCGCGTGGGGTGTTGGCGCCGCGAAGCGTGCGATGAAGAGGCCGCGCAACTCCTCCTAGGAGGCCAATGAAGACTCTGGCAAACCCAGGAGCCAGGCACACGGCATGCCCATAAGAGCCATGGGTAGCCAGTTCACCATGGCCTTGTCGTCGCCGCCAACCACCCAAACAGCCTCCACATATGCCTAGAGAAACCCCGACGGGTTTGCCGTGTCGTCCTATCGAGGCGGCAGCTCCGGCCTGAACTTGGGCGGCCACTACACTCGCCGCAAGGTGGGGGTGAAAGCCCGGAGACCCACGACGCCTCTAAACGCACTCGCCGGTCCGGTCGGTGGAGCGGCACCCGCCATGGGTGCCGAACGGCACGGGCAGGGTACAACTGTGAAGAGGCGAATCTTCAACCCACCCCTACCAAGCGCTCCAAATATTGGATTCGGGGCTCCGCTGACCCTTGATAGATTCTAACTCTGGGGTGCGTGTGAAGAACTCAACCTCCCCAGTCTGCCTACCTGTCAATCTCACGGCCTAGCTCGATGAAATGGAAGGAAATGGAAAACGGTAGTTTACCCAAGTTCGGGCCACATTGCGGTGTAAAACCCTACTCCTGCTTTATGGTGGATTAGCCTCGAGGTGGGCTGACGATGAACTAGTACAGAGGAGGAACAACCTCAGGAGGTGTGTTCTTGTACTTGTGTGAGCTGGTGAGGATGGTCTGAATGACCCGTCCCCGTCTAAGGTGGTGGCTAGGATATATTTATAGTGGCCTTGGTCCTCTTGCCTCAAAACGAAGGCGGGAAGGGATCCCATAATGGCTAAATTCGAAGGGAGACAACTAGTACATTCTATCCTGACGAAAGGTGGTCTTCACCTACAGATTCTCTAGTCATGACGCCATGGTGGGCTCGGCAATGACCTCCATCCTGCCTCCTGGCGGTCTTGGTCTTCTTGCATGGAAATGGAAACCTTTGGTTGATTCCTCGGGACTCCGTGCCTGCGCTTGTCTCTTTAGCACCAAAGAGGAAACCTGATGTACTACGCTCGCTGGCGCCCGCATGGCCTTGGTCACCATGGCTTTCGTCACCCGAGCCTCACGAGGCGAGGGCTCGCATAGAAATATCTGCTCCTCAGGAGCAAGCCTAAGGAGGCCGCTCCCTCTGGAGGTCTTGGCATCATCCGCCTTGTGAGGCTTGGCCCCTCGCGAGGGTCTTGTGTTGTTGGTGCTGGAGGTGGGCCGTACTAGGCCATCGATGAGGCCACGCCGTGGGCCAAAGGAAGGCAAGTCTGGGTACCCCCGTTCCCAGAACGCCGACGGTAAGGAATTGCCCTCTAGATCTGCACTTGATTCACCTTCTGTTTTGAGTAAACTTGCGACACCTACACCTGCTATTGATTCCGACGTGTCGCATGTTATTCATGATGCCACTTCTGCTATGCATGATGCTTATGATGATACTACTTATGTGCTTGATAATATTGTGCCACTAGGCGAATTTCTTGATGAACAACTTGCTAAGGTTAGAGAGAATGAAATTACTGAAACTGAAGATTATGATTCTCCCCCTACATATGAATTGCCTGTTGTACCAGAGGGTTATATTATGGACGAGGAAACTACTAGAGACTTTCTTGCTTGTAATGATAGAGATGATCTTAAGAAATTGTTAGCTAAGCTGCAAGAAAAGTCTTTGAATGCTAGAATGCAATATGATCCTAAGTTTGCTACTTCACGTATCTTTGTTACTGATAAGGATTATGAATTCTCTATCGATCCCGAGTTAACTACTTTGGTTGAATCTAATCCTTTCTATGGTTATGAATCTGAAACTGTTGTGGCACATCTTACTAAATTGAATCATATAGCCACCCTATTTGCTCATGAGGAAAAAGTTTGATATTACTATATCATTAAATTGTTTCCTTCTCATTTAAGGGTGATGCTAAGTTATGGTTTAATTCCATTGCTCCCGGTTGTGCGCGTAGTCCCCAAGATATGATTTACTACTTCTCTGAAAAATATTTCCCTACTCATAAGAAACAAGCTGCCTTAAAGGAAATATTTAACTTTGTGCAAATTGAAGAAGAGAGTCTCCCGTAAGCTTGGGGGAGGCTTCTCAAATTACTTAATGCTTTGTCTGATCATCCTCTCAAGAAAAATAAAATACTTGATATCTTTTATAATGGACTAACCGATGCTTCCAGAGACCACCTGAATAGTTGTGTTGGTTGTGTTTTCAGGGAAAGAACTGTTGAGCAAGCTAAATTTCATTTAACAATATATTGAGTAATGATAATGATTGGACACTTCATGAACCAACTCCTAAGCCAACTCCGAAGAAAAGGGGTACTCTATTTCTTAGTCCTGAAGATATGCAAGAGGCAAAGAAATTTATGAAAGAAAAAGGTATTCAAGCTGAAGATGTTAAGAATCTACCGCCTATTGAAGAAATACACGGTCTTGATAACCCGACAAAGGTAGTAGAGGTAAACTCTCTCCATAGATTTGACGAAGGTGATATTCCTCATAATAAGTCTGCTAGCCAATGCTTCAATGAGTTTGGTAATTTTATTGTTAAACAAGAAAACTTCAATGCTTATGTTAGTAGACAATTGAAACGTTATGCTTACATGCTTGACCAATTGGGTGATTATATGAGTAGAACTGTTAATGATCTTAAGCTTATTAGTAAGCAAGTACTTAAAGCTTGGGATGATTTTCTCAATGAGTTAAATAGTAAGAATAATGATAATGTTGTTAGGGTTATGACTAGAGGTGGTAAGATGACCCAGGAACCTTTGTATCCCGAGGGCCATCCTAAGAGAGTTGAGCAAGATTCTTAGAAAACTAATACTGATGCACCTAGTCCTAGTAATAAAAATAAAAATAAAACTGATAGGACTTTGCATGCTTCTAGTGAACCTGCTATGGACACACCTGAGAATCCAAATGATATTTCTATTTCTGATGCTAAGACACAATCTGGTGATGAACATGAACCTAGATAAAGTTAATAATGATGTTCATGTTGATGCTCAACCCAGTAATGATAATGATGTAGAGATTGAACCTGCTGTTGATCTTGATAACCCACAATCAAAGAATCAACGTTATGATAAGAGAGACTTTGTTGCTAGGAAACACAGTAAAGAGAGAGAGACATGGGTTAAAAATCCCATGCCCTTTCCTCCTAAGCCATCCAAGAAAAAGGATGATGAGGATTTTGAGCGCTTTGCTGAAATGATTAGACCTATCTTTTTGCGTATGCATTTGACTGATATGCTTAAAATGCCTCCTTATGCTAAGTATATGAACGATATTGTTACTAATATAAGAAAGATACCGGAAGCTGAAATTTCCACCATGCTTGCTAATTATACTTTTAAGGGTGGAATACCAAAGAAAATTGGAGATCCAGGAGTACCAACTATACCATGCTCCATTAAAAGAAACTATGATAAAACTGCTTTATGTGATCTTGGAGCCAGTGTTAGTGTTATGCCTTTCTCTTTATATCGTAGACTTGAATTGAATAAGTTGACACCTAGTGAAATCTCTTTTCAAATGGCTAATATATCAACTGTTATACCCATTGGTATTTGTGAGGATGTGCTTGTTGTGGTTGCAAATGTTACTATCTTAACGGACTTTGTTATTCTTGATATTCCTGAGGACGACAACATGTCGATCATCCTTGGTAGACCTTTTGAATGCCGCATGGGCTGTTATTGATTGCAACAAAGGCAATGTCACTTTTCATGTTAATGGTAATGAGCATACGGTACACTTTCCAAAGAAACAACCTCAAGTTCATAGTATCAATTCTATCAGAAAAGATTCAACTATTACTATTGGAGGTTTTGAACTCCCTCTTTCTACTGTCAAAAAGAAATATGATATTCTTATTGCTGGGGACATGCATATCCCCGTTGAGGTAACCTAGTGCTATTCAAAATTCTCTAGTTTCATGTCATTCGGAAGAAGTTTGTTAATAAGACTTGATCAACCTTGTTAATGGATTCCTTTTGATGAGCATGAGATGGATGAATTTAGAAAGCGCAACTTTCTGCATCCACTTTTTACTTTCTATTATTTAGATTAAATAAAGAAAAATTAGTATTTTCTGTCTGTTTTCTGAATTATTCGTGCAATAAAAAATGCCCCGAAAATAAAATTTCTCCAAATGCCGTGAAAATTTAGTATGATTTTTTATAGAACATTTGAGAATTTCTGGCACTAAGAACACACCAGGGGGCTTCACCAGTGGGCCACAAGGGTGGAGGGCGCGCCCCTGTCTTTATGGGTCCCACGTGGTTCCCCTCAACTTATTCTAGCACCCATCCACTTCATCTTCCTCCAGAAAAAAATCATCTCGTGGCTCAAACCCGTGTTCTTGCTCATTTTGCTGCCATTTTCGATCTCCTTGCTCAAAGCTCCATTCGCAAAACTGTTTTAGGGGATTGATCTTTGGTATGTGACTCCTCCAATGGTCCAATTAGTTTTTGTTCTAGTGCTTTATTTTTTGTAGAAAAATATGCTACGGTGACCTTGTTCTTGAGCTTACATGTCAAATTTATATGGTCCAAAGTAGTTTTGATGTATGATATAGCCACTAGACACTTGTAGGAGTAGTTGCTATCAATTTTATTGAGTTTGATTCACTTTTATTTTGAGTCACTAAAAATTTCAGAAATTTTTAGAGGAAGAAAATGATGAGGAGATTGTTGAGGGGCTCTTCGAGTCGGGGTTCGAAGGAAAAAGAAAATGAGGAGAAGGAGTACAATCTTCCTCGCACCGCGGAGGTTCGGTCGTGTGAATGGCCATGTGATGCATTCTTGGAGGCGGTTGGAATTTATGAGGATTTCTATTATTTGGTTGAGAATTCAGGCATCACCGACTTCCTCCACGACCTATGTGATTATTACCTCCTACTCACTAATACTTTCGTGCAAAATTTTCATTTTTATGCTAGGAGATCATCACCCACGGTAGATTTTTACTTATATGATGAGTATAAGGAGATAACACTTTATGATTTTTGTGAGGTTTGCAAGTTACCTTTTGAGGGCAGCGTCAAGGAACCACGTCCTAGAGATGTGGAAGATTTTATTGATGCAGTCACCGTAGGGGAAAGGAGAAAAATGTCAGAAGCGAGAGTGTCTAGTTTACATTTTTCCTGTTTTGCGTTGTTACTCATTATTTGCGGGGAGATGTTTGATTGGTCACGGGGATAGTGGAGGCCTTAGTTCTCCTGACCTTGCCATTTTGCGCCATGCTTTACTTCGTGATAGAACTTTCAGTTTAGGCGCTATGGTTGCTAGATGGTTGAGTTTAAACCGTACTAAGGGTCCTATCTTTGGAGGTATTTATGCTTCCTGCCTTGCTAGATGCTTTGAGATACCTATTAGGCATGATGAGAATGAGGAGATGGTGCTGCCCACTATTTACCTAGACTATAACGGTATGGTAGCACATGATTTTATTTGCTATAATAAGGAAAAGAGACTCATTTATAACCTGGTATTTAGTGAAAAGACTTGTTAGATTATTACCTTGCCTACACCTTCTTTGTTTAATATTCATTCAGGCACGTACCTCATCATGCCCGAGGACATTTATGCATACTGGGAGCGGACGATCCCCGGTTCACGAGCCAGAGCCATCACCTGATCCATATCAAGAGCCTGTTTATCAGTGGGAGTCGCAGTAGCTCGCTAACCAGTGGAACCCCCAGGTGTTGGGGATCGAAGTAGAAATTTAAAATTTTCTACGCATCACCAAGATCAATCTATGGAGTAATCTATCAATGAGGGGAAGGGGAGTGTATCTACATACCCTTGTAGATCTCTAAGCGGAAGCGTTGCAAGAACGCGGATGAAGGAGTCGTACTCGCAGCGATTCAGATCGCGGTTGATTCCGATCTAAGCGCCGAACAACGGCGCCTCCGCGTTCAACACACGTGCAGCCAGTGACGTCTCCCACGCCTTGATCCAGCAAGGGGAGAAGGAGAGGTTGGGGAAGACTCCGTCCAACAGCAGCACGACGGCGTGGTGGTGAAGGAGGAGCGTGGCAATCCTGCAGGGCTTCGCCAAGCACCGCAGGAGAGGAGGAGGACTTGGGAGAGGGGAAGGGCTGCGCCAGAACTTGGTTGCGGCTGCCCTCCCATCCCCCACATATATAGGGGCAAGGGAGAGGGGGGCCGGCCCCCTCAGATCCAATCTGAGGAGGGGGCGGCGGGCAGGGTGGTTGCCTTGCCCCCCCCCCCCAAGGCAAGGGGGCGCCCCCCTTTAGGGTTCCCCCCAAACCCTAGGCGCATGGGCCCTAGGGGGGAGGCGCCCAGCCCACTAAGGAGCTGGTCCCTCTCCACACATAGCCCATAGGGCCCTCCGGGGCAGGTGGACCCTCCCGGTCGACCCCCGGAACCCCTTTGGTGGTCCCGGTACAATACCGGTAACCCCCCGAATTATTCCGGTGACCGTATGATGACTTCCCATATATAAATCTTTACCTCCGGACCATTCCGGAACTCCTCGTGATGTCCGAGATCTCATCCGGGAGTCCGAACAACATTCGGTAACCACGTACATCTATTCCCTATAACCCTAGCGTCATCGAACCTTAAGTGTGTAGACCCTACGGGCTCGGGAGTCATGCAGACATGGCCGAGACAACTCTCCGGTCAATAACCAACAGCGGGATCTGGATACCCATGTTGGCTCCCACATGCTCCACGATGACCTCATCGGATGAACCACGATGTCAAGGATTCAATCAATCCCGTATACAATTCCCTTTGTCTATCGGTACGATACTTGCCCGAGATTCGATCGTCGGTATCCCGATACCTTGTTCAATCTTGTTACTGGCAAATCTCGTTACTCGTTTCGTAACACATCATCCCGTGATCAACACCTTGTTCACATTGTGCACATTATGATGATGTCCTACCGAGTGGACCCAGAGATACCTCTCCGTTACACGGAGTGACAAATCCCAGTCTCGATTCGTGCCAACCCAACAGACACTTTGAGAGATACCCGTTGTCAGTGTCAAAACCGGCGGATCTCGGGTAGGGGGTCCCGAACTGTGCGTCTAGGCCGGATGGTAACAAGAGGCAAGGGACACGAAGTTTTACCCAGGTTCGGGCCCTCTTGATGGAGGTAAAACCCTACGTCCTGCTTGATTGATATTGATGATATGGGTGTTACAAGAGTAGATCTACCACGAGATCGGAGAGGCTAGACCCTAGAAGCTAGCCTATGGTATGATTGTATGTTTTGATTGTTGTCCTACGGACTAAAACCCTTCGGTTTATATAGACACTGGAGAGGGTTAGGGTTACACAAGGTCGATTACAAAGGAGGAGATATCCATATACGTATTGCCTAGCTTGCCTTCCACGCCAAGTAGAGTCCCATCCGGACACTAGACGAAGTCTTCAATCTTGTATCTTCGTAGTCTAACAGTCCGGCCAATGGAGATAGTCCGACTGTCCGGCGACCCCCTAATCCAGGACTCCCACAGTAGCCCCTGAACTAGGCTTCAATGACGATGAGTCCGGCGCGCAGTTGTCTTCGGCATTGCAAGGCGGGTTCCTTCTCCGAATACATCACAGAAGAATTTGAATACGAGGATAGTGTCCGACCCTGAAAAATAAGTTCCACATTTCACCGTAGAGAGAATAATGTTTTCGCAGATCTAATCCGCTAGTTTGTTTTGGCAACATGACGTTACGTCATGGCCCGGTGCTCATTCGAACCGTTTCTTTTAACCAGCCCCGCACATAACGCGAGGCAGTTTTTTGACACGTCTTGTCAAAGCAGAGATCGTGTCCCCTTATTACGGGATTCTCATCAATACGGGCGTGGGTAACCCAACCGCGCCATCAATTGCGGCACTTGGGGGATAAGCGAGTTTTACCAGGCAAGTGGGGACGCTTAGTTTTGTCCGCCCATAAAGGGACAAGGATTCACCTTTCTATCCACGCCTTCTTCCTCCTCTGCTCATCCACTCCCGCACACTCGAGCTCTAGTGCCCAAGCTCTTACTTCCATCTCAACCTTCTCCAATCATGTCTAGAGCGGGAGGCAAGTGGATGGTCTCCTCCGTCACGGAGGGAGACGTAAAGAAACTAAGGAGAGCCAGATACCTCCACGACGACATCGCGCACCGGCTCCCAGATGAGGGACAGATTATCCCCACCCCGAGCCCCATGAGAGGGTGGTATTCCTCACCCATTTCCTACGCGGACTAGGATTCCCTCTCCATCCCTTCGTCTGGGGGCTCATGTTTTATTACGGCCTGGATTTCCACGATCTGGCCCCGAATTTCATCCTCAACATCTCGGCATTTATCATCGTGTGCGAGGCCTTCCTCCGCATCAAGCCCCACTTCGGCTTATGGATGAAGACCTTTAATGTCAAGCCGAAGGTAGTGAGCGGCCGCCGGGCGGAGTGCGGAGGCACCATGGTGGGCAAGATGCCCAACATCACATGGCTCGAGGGCACCTTCGTGGATACCATAAAGGGGTGGCAATCGGGGTGGTTCTATATCACCAAGCCGCGCGACGCCGCATGGGTGGCGGCCCCCGAGTTCCGATCTGGCATCCCCATGCGACTCACCTCCTAGAAAGAGAAGGACCTGTCCTGGGGTAATTCAAAAGAGCTGACCGGACTCCAGTCATGTATTCAGAACATGGTGGACAAGAAGCTCAAGCTTGTCAACATAGTCCAGGTTATGCTCGTCCGCCGGATACTCCCGTGCCAACAACGGGAGTTTACCTTGTGGGAGTTCAATCCGGCACGGCACCGAACTCTGAACAGGCTCTTCGATACGACTCATGAAGATGCCTGGAGGGTGCTGTTCAAGAGCGCTGAGGTCCCTCCTCCTACTACTGAGGATCGCGGATTTAGCGCGAAGCGCCACGCCAGTGCGGTAAGTTGTTTTACCTTTCACAGGATACTTATTTTTATATAGATTGACTCTATGCGGGATCTAAATTCCCGTAATTTCGACAGGACTGGCAGAAGATGGCCGGACAAATCGACTGTCTGGCTCCCTTGCCCGAAGGCCCCGCAGACGCTCTTCTGACGAAGATGCTGACTCCGGCCCCTTATAAGGTGCCGGAGAAGACCAAGAAGGCCAAGGGAGCTCGAAAGAGTTCTCGACACCAGGCGTCGTCGGACTCACCGTCCGATGACTCTGCAGCACACTCTTCCCCCGAAGACGAGGAAGAGGAAGAAGAGGCTCCCCCACCGACTGGGGGAGACAAGAAAAGGATGGCCGCCCCAACTGGGGAGGCCAGAGGGTCCAAGAAGGGAAGGACTCTCCTTCCGGACAGCTCCACCGCCGCTGACGAAAGTGAAGTCGAGTGGTTGCCCAGGGCCAAGCCCCAGGGGAGATCATAAGTATTTGGATATCAAAGTAACCCACAGGATTCCTTTGTCGCAATGCTTTCTCTAACGCCGAACTCAATTGTGCAGGCCGCCCCGGACCAATATCGAGGTATCCTCGGACAGCTCCCTGGGCTCGTCGGACATGGATAGCGATCCAGTCCCGACCGCCACCTCCCCTCAACTAGCTGACGATGCCGAGGTGCTGTCTCAAGAGGCAGCGGATCGAGGGGGGACAATCCCAGAGGCGCCTCGAGGCGACCTTCCGGACTCTGGGAGCCGAGGGGACGGGGTCCCCGAGAGCTCCGAGTTCGGCCCTCAGCCGAACACCGCGCCGGACCCTCCAACGGACCCGAGCTCAGGCAGGCGGTCCCCTTCTAAGGAGGGTGAGACGCCTGTGTCGGTGACCCATGTCCACCCAGAGGCGCCGGACACTATGTTGGAAGTGCTTCACAGCGCTTCCATCGAGGAGGAGCACCGCACTATCATGAGTGCGATGATCCAGAAGGTTCAGTCCGCCAAGAGCGGATTGACTGAAGCCTGTACTAGCCTTCTAACAGGCTTCGAGGTAAGTGTTTTAAAATGTAGTAGAAGTGTTACCGCATAGACAGTAGCCCCTGATGCTTTGTTCGGTGTTCACAAAGAAAAGCTGAACAGAGGATCAAATAATATCGCAGGAGTCTAATATAAGTATGTCAATATGCATATGCAGGCTTCGCTACTGGCCTCCGCCGCACTAACTGCGGAGGTCACCGTACTGAAGGAGGCCCTCAAGGGGTCCCAGAAGGAGCTCGGCCTTGCTAAGAGGCAGCTCGAGGAGAACAAGGGTAAGTAATACCCCGTCTGTAGATGAGAAAAAGGACGCGATTGCTAAATGACAGGATCATTGTATGTTTGCCAGGGGCCACGACCGAGGTGGCGACCCTGAAGCAAGCACTGTCCCAGGCCGAAGAAAAGGTGGCCCAGGAGCGCACCGAGCGAGAGAGGCACGAGGCTCGGGTGGGCGTGGTGCAGCAGGAGCTCCAGGCTCTCGTGACAAAGCACGAGGCGTTGGAGCTTGACTTGAAGACGAGAGAGTCTGAGCTTGCTGCGGCCTGTGAGAGCGCGAAGAGTGCCAAGGCCGAGGCCCAGAAGGCCCTTCAGGAGATCGACGCAATGAAGAAGATAGCGGCGGGTAAGGCTTTCTATATGCAAAGCAAGCATGTAAAGGTGCATTAACGATTACTTACCCGAATCCGGAGCTCTTCAGGAGCATTCGCAGATTTGCCCCGCAGTGTGTCCGATGCCGCATTATTCTACCAGGCCGAGGACGGAAGCTCGATGGAGAAGCTGTTCTGGTCTCAGTATGCTGAGGCCGAACATCCGGTGCCAATGAGAGACCAGCTGAAGCAGATGGCCGAGCTACATAAGGCGGCCCATCAGGCCATGAAGGGCCTCATAGTCCGGTTCGGCCTGGCGACGCCCTTCCGAACAGCTTCTTCGGCCTGGTGAGGCGGCTTGTGGATGCCTGCCCACGGCTGGAGGTCGTCAAGCGATCCGTCTGCATTGAAGGAGCACGCCGGGCTTTCGCCCGTGTCAAAACGCAGTGGGTCAAGCTAGACGCCGTGAAGCTGATCAAGAAAGGGCCGCCGGAGGGCAAGGAGCACCGCCACCCCTAGATGTACTACGAGGGTGTTCTGCCGGGCGCCCGTCTTATCGCGGATGAGTGTTCGCAAAATGTAATATTTGAATGAGACTTGCTCGTTTTGTCCTGTATGTATGAAAACTTGTATCGTATTCGCTATGCAACGCTTGTGTGAATTTAAAATATTACCTTCTGTTTGGCTGTTTATCCAATCTGAGAGATGGCTAGTCCTCGGCTTCTCCCCACATGCCACGAGTGCCGGGGTGTTCGGGATAAACCTGAGCACTCTTGTTCCCATGCTTGGGTCCTTCGAGGGAGGTGCTCAGCACAACGAACAAGGCAACCGGACTAATAATGCTTTATCACTCTCACGTAGCCATAGAATTCTATAATTTTAAATTTCGGCGAAGCCCCTGGTATTCGGAAGGCCGAATTCGGGGCGCGATACACGCCTGTAAGCCGGACGGAGCCGGCCCCTCGCCCTAAGCGGCATAAGTCTTTAGGGACTCGAAAAACCTCGCCGAACAGCGACCAGTCTCTCGCCTTATCATGACAGTCAGTTTTAGCTTTCTCTACTGAGGTGCTCAGCCCGGCAGAACCGGGGCACAATCGTAGTAGTTCTCCTAGCGCTACCTTAGTCGATAGAGCGGAACGTAAGGTACCAAAACATAGGAGCCGGGCAAACCCAACATTTGACCAAAGACATGATTTGGAGCTGATGCATATAATGCTATAAGTTCGGGGTGCCGCACTTGTGAAAGTGTTCGGACTTTTCACACCATATTGTGGGTATGTAAGCCCCTGGTGTATTGGCCGTACCAGAGTGTACAGTTGCTAGGCATTATTAATGAACACATAGATATGTATATATATAACAAAAATGCGATAATAGTCGTAATGTCATGTATTGTGTATTGAAAAATTGCATTAAAGCAGAGTGATACAGATAGTGTAATAAGCAAAAGAGTAGGACTATGTCCCTTCCAAGGGCGAGCTGAGGAATTATATGAAATCTGTAATCCACCTGGGAATTCCGTAGTTGTCGGCCTCCTTGGTTGCTGTATCATGTGTTCGGCAATAGACCTGCCGGACAGTGTTTCCAGAGATTGAAGTCCTGAAAGAAAAAGAAAAATAACCAAATGGGAAGCCCCTGGTGCGGTTTAGGCCGCGTATTGGGGCGTGCCGTAGTTGTGCCCCCCCTCCCCATCTGTGCCCATGGTATTTTTGATGCGTAATTATGTACGCGCGGCACGAACAACGCCGTTGGGCTGGGATTGGGGTGGCCGCCGTATTGCTACGCGAGCTCAGATCGTGCCAGGCGGTCTGTTTGCCGATTGCCCCGAGCGCGCTTGAAGATGTCCAGGCTTTGAAACGCCGAACTGGTAGATTGCCTTGAGAGGCTGCTTTGCGCTTCTGCTGCGAGGGCCGCGGTGTGCTCCTCTGTTCGGAGAGAGCGCTCTGTGTTTCCATTGACTGTAGTAACTCCGCGGTGTCCTGGCATCTTGAGCTTGAGGTATGCATAATGTGGTACCGCATTGAATCTAGCAAATGCGGTTCGTCCGAGCAGCGCGTGATAACCACTGCGGAACGGGACTATATCGAAGATTAACTCTTCGCTTCGAAAGTTATCCGGGGATCCGAAGACCACTTCCAGTGTTATTGAGCCTGTGCAGTGGGCCTCTACGCCTGGAATGACGCCTTTAAAGGTTGTTTTTGTGGGTTTTATCCTTGAGGGGTCTATACCCATTTTGCGCACTGTGTCCTGATAAAGCAGGTTCAGGCTGCTACCGCCGCCCATAAGGACTCGAGTGAGGTGAAATCCATCAATGATTGGGTCTAGGACCAGTGTGGCGAATCCGCCATGACGGATACTAGTGGGGTGGTCCCTGCGATCGAAGGTGATCGGACAAGAGGACCAAGGGTTGAACTTTGGGGCGACTGGCTCCAATGCATATACGTCCCTGAGCGCACGCTTCCGCTCCCTCTTGGGGATGTGGGATGCGTATATCATGTTCATCGTCCGCACTTGCGGGGGAAACCTCTTCTGTCCTATAGTGTGCGGCTGCCGGGGTTCTTCCTCGTTATCGCTATGCGGCCCCTTGTCCTTGTTTTCGGCAATTAACTTGCCGGCCTACTTGAACACCCAACAATCCCTGTTGGTGTGATTGGATGGCTTGTCTGGGGTGCCGTGTATTTGACACGAGCCATGGAGTATACGGTCCAAGATGGATGGACCCGGCGTACTTTGTTTGAATGGCTTTTTCCGCTGACTGGGTTTAGAGCCTTTGAATCCGGCATTGACTGCCGTATCCTCAGTACTTTCGTCGTTAATGCGGCGCTTATGCTTGTTGCGACGTGACCTGCTGTTGCCGTCCTTGGTATCTGAGGTACCATGGTTCTTTGATATGTTGTTGCTGCGAGCCAACCAGCTGTCTTCTCCTGCACAAAAGCGGGTCATGAGCGTCGTGAGGGCTGCCATAGATTTCCGCTTTTCCTGACCAAGGTGCCGGGCTATCCACTCATCTCGGATGTTGTGCTTGAAAGCCACTATGGCCTCCGCATCCGGTCAGTCGACGATTTGATTTTTCTTTGTAAGGAACCGAGTCCAGAATTGCCTGGCCGACTCTTCTGGCTGCTGAATTATGTGGCTCAAGTCATCGGCGTCTGGTGGTCGCACATAAGTGCCCTGAAAGTTGTCGAGGAATGCGGCTTCCAGATCTTCCCAGCAGCTAATGAAGTCTGCTGGCAAGCTATTAAGCCAATGCCGCGCTGGTCCTTTGAGTTTTAGTGGGAGGTACTTGATGGCATGTAAGTCATCACCGCGGGCCATGTGGATGTGGAGGAGGAAGTCCTCAATCCATACCGCAGGGTCTGTAGTGCCGTCGTATGATTCAATGTTTATTGGTTTGAAACCTTCTGGGAATTGATGTTCCATTACTTCGTCTGTGAAGCATAAGGGGTGTGCGGCGCCTCTGTATTGGGCTATATCGCGACGCAGCTCGAATGGGTCCTGCACGCTGTGTTCAGCCCGGCCGGATTTGCTTTTACTGTATCCGGCGTGACGTTTATCGTCTGGTAGAGTGGTGCGCCCTCGTGATCCGTAGAACGATCTTGAATGCTTTGCTTTGTTCTCCAATATGTCTCGCAGGTCTGGCGTATCTCCCCATGCATTTTTATTTGAATGGCGTTGGGGTGGAGGCTGAGCTTTTGGCCAGAATGCCTCTCTATCGCAGCCACGAGGTGGCCGATCAGCCGTTTCATACACTTCTTCCTCCAGTCGGGGAAGTAACCTGCGCCTTGGATAACTCTTGGAGGGACGCTCGAGTTTATATTGCTCGGCCACGAGGACTTCAGTCCATTTGTCAGCTAGCAGATCTTGATCAGCTTGAAGCTGCTGCTGCTTTTTCTTCAGGCTATTTGCTGTGGCCATAAGCCTGCGCTTGAAGCGCTCTTGTTCGACGGGATCCTCTGGTACGACAAATTCATCGTCGCCGAGGCTTGCCTCGTCTTCGGAGGGGGGCATGTAATTGTCATCCTCCTCCTCTCCGCCAGCCGCTCTCTCAGGAGAGCTGGCTCCTTCATCCTCCTGCTCTAAATCTTGCTGGAGGGGGTTGTTGTTGTCTTTGGTGCTATCCGGAGTGTTATTATCTCCTGCGCCGGAATCACCACTTTTGCTTTGGCGGGACTTAGAGCGGCGCCGCTGACGTCGGCGCTTGGGTTGCTTCTTGGAGGGGTCATCCTCCGCTATCTCGTCGCCGTTGCCTTCATTGGGTGTATCCACCATGTATATGTCGTACGACGAGGTGGCTTTCCAGTGCCCTATAGGTGCTGGTTCATGTTCGTCTCCTACATCGTTGTCCATACCGTCGATGTCTTCGGAGTCGAAATCGAGCATGTCGGTTAAATCGTCGACAGTGGCTACAAAGTGGGTGGTGGGTGGGTGTCGAATTTCTTCGTCGTCCGCATCCCAATCCTGTTGGCCATAATCCGGCCAGGGCTCTCCTGTCAGAGAGAGAGAGACCTTAGTGAATTCAGAATGTCGCTGAAGGGCGAGTGCTGAAACATATTCGTGGCGATGAATTCCATGATCGGCGCCCAATCGGATTCGATTGGCAGGGGCGCGGATTGTTCGGGGTCCGGAAGAGAGTCTGGCACCTTGGAGTCACGGGCTGCGCAGAGGATTATGCTGGTGTTCGGCTCGATCGCCGTTGAAACTGCAGCCCCTAAGGCGGTGTCTAGCCACCCGTCCTCGATTGGCGCAGTTGGCTCCGGGCTAAGGGTCGGAGCTGATGCGGGTGCTGCCTCTGGGGTACCGTCCGGTGGCAGAGCTAGGTCATACCCATCGCGAAAGTGCGGCGCGCCTGGCTGTGGCTCGAATCCGACAAAGATCAAGTCCCCACAGATATTTGCCGTGTAATTCAAACTTCCAAATCTGACCTGATGGCTAGGGGCGTAGCTTTCAATCTGCTCCAGATGGCCAAGCGAGTTAGCCCGCAGTGCAAAGCCGCCAAATACGAAGATCTGTCTGGGGAGAAAAGTCTCACCCTAGACCGCATCGCTATCGATGATAGTAGGAGCCATCAAGCCTAATGGCAATGACACAGAGGAAATGTCAGGACCCCGATTCCAAGTCACATCGATCTGGCCGGTAACACCTCATATCACTTTGCGGCCTCACGCACGGTATCCCATGGGTGTCGCCTTACCATGGCCCGGGACCGTTTGCGCCTTTTGGCTCACGTATATGATAGTGTCGCTAGCATCCATATGACAGAGAACCCAAGCCGACATGGCTAGTCATGAACCCAAAGCGGCACAGACCTATGGAGACAGGCATACATGAATCACATCGAACATGTTGGTCATCAACGAGTGATTCCGGGCTGTAACACTGGGCTAACAGGACTCTGGGGAACCCCGGGCTATAGCAGGCTAGGCAGGACTCCGGAAGTCACCGTGTGACATTTCCCCGAAGGGACAGACATAGGGATGAAGTGAAACACATGCCGGCCAGTCAAGTGTCCTAAACAGTAGTGCTGGGCTAGCAGGACTCCAGTGAACCGGGCTGTAGCGGACTACTATGGCTCGAGGAACACTAGACTACATTTCCCCATAAGAAAGGCTGCCAAGGATAAACAACTAGATTGTCGGATCCCACTCATACCAAGCATTTCAATCATACACACAATATGCCCGATATGAGTACATACAACATGGCATCACAACAAAACTCTACAACTCAAGTACTTTATTTAAAGGCTCCAGAGAGCCATACATAACATGTTCATACAGATAGGGGTCACATGACCCGACACTCAAGTCATACAAACATACAAGCACATGCGGAAGCAACTAGTCTGAGTACAGACTCTAGAAAGAAAGAAGGCTTCTCGAGGCCTGTCTATCTACATAGGGCCCTCCATGGCCAGGATCACCACCTGGGTGGCTAGTCACTCGTCGACGTCAAGGTCTACATAAAACCCATCGGAGGGGGCAGTGTTGTTGTCTGAAAACAATAAATAAGCAAACATGATTACAAAGGTTTCGGGCCCAATGTATGGTAGTAACTGCATCTTAAATCACACATACAGATCTCAGTTCTTATGGACGGCCTCAATGAAACAACCCACCATGTACTCCTACATGGCCTCTCATCGATACCTTTACCAAAACATGTTCAATACATCCCTCATATTACCGACATAAGCATTTCACTCTAGCTCATCACCCAAATGAACCAGACCTGACTCAACTCTAAGCATAGCAGGCATAGCAAGGTAGGAATCACATACATGGCTCAATCAACTCCTACACATGCTAGTGGGTTTCATCTAGTTACTGTGGCAATGACAGGTCATGCAGAGGATAAGGGTTCAACTACCATAGCACACAGCAGTTTGAATCAAAGATTTAAATATTAGCTCATTAAACATGGCATTTATAGTTCAACAATATGATGATATGCAACAATATGATGCATGCTATGACATTGCAATATGATTGTGTCTTGGCCTAATGCAAGCTAAAATAGGAAGGGATGAACCCATTTGAATCAAAGATTCAAATATTAGCTCATTAAACATGGCATTTATATTGCATTTCCTTATTCTGCTTAAACAACAAGGTAAACTTGTTTTGTCATGCATGAACCCATTACAGATGGATAGATTGAATTTTTCTGATAATTTTTCATATATAATTTATCTCATTTGGAGCTATGGTTGAATTTCTATGAATTTTTGAAGTTTGAACTATTTTCTGGAATTTCCTGAATAAGAATAAATCTAGAAAATCAATTACTGCGTCAGCAACGCGTCAGGGTGACGTCAGCAGGTCAAAGGTGCCAGTCCAGGTCAAACCTGACTGGTGGGGTCCACTGGTCAGTGTCTTTGTGCACTAACTACGTTTAGTTAGCCTAATTGACTGGCAGGGCCCACTAGTCAGTGACTATACTAATTAACTAACCTATTTAGTTAGCACTAACAGAGTAATTAGTCGGGCGGGGCCCGCATGTCGGTGAGAGAGAGGGGGGAGGTCAACCCACGTCAGTAGGTCAACCTCGCCGGTCAGCGGGTCAAAACCTGCCGGCGTTTAGCCGCCGGCGAGGCCAGACGCGGTGGTGCGCTGCGGAAGTCACCCACAGGGCACCAATTAATGCGCGGAGAGAAGCTACGGGTAGCTGGGAACGAACCGCGGCGTTTGGTGGTGGTGGTTGGGCTCGGGGTGGCCGGAAACGTCGCCGGCGACGAGCCTTGCGGTCGCCGGAGTCGGGCGAAAGTGAGCCCGAGGCTACGGGGCACGGGGAGGCGTGTGGTGAGGTGCGTTGTGCCCCTAGGGATGCAGTGAAGTAGTTAGACTAGGTGGCGTGGCCGGTGTTTGGCCGGAGACACGTCGGCGACGAGCTCCACGGCAGCGCGTGCGGGTGAGCTTCGTGTGCTCATTGTGGTGCACGAGAAGAAGAACGGGAAGGATGGGGAGGTGCAGCAGCTCACGGCGATCACGTAGAGGCAGACGGCGCGGTCGGGGACGAGTCGATGCGGCGGCGACGTCGAAAGGGATCTCCGGCGATGCTCGGTGAAGATGAGGTCGAAGAAGACGTTGCAGAGCGTGTGAGCGCTCGGGGCTCAGCTGCTCGACGGAGTCGATGATGGCGGAGAGGATGGACACGGTGGTGCAACACGGGTTCGACGGTGGACACGGTTTCACGGTGGCGCGAGCACCGCAGCGTCGGCCATGGCGGAGGAAGAGCGATGGAGAGGGACTAGGGGGAAAGTGCGGTGTCTGCGAGGTCGGGGGATGCAAGGGAGTTCGTCCCACGTCGACAGGTCGACGAGGGGAGCGGTGAGGCGGCGGCAGCTGCGTGGCGCGCGTGCGGTGCTCGCCGTCGAGCACCTGCCTGCTTGGCCAAGCCAAGCTGCTCGCTGGCGGGGTGGCTGGGCTGGGCCGGCAGGTGGGCCTGGTAGGTGGCGCAAGGTAAGTTTTTCTGTTTTTTTGTTTTCTTTTCTTTTTTTTCTGTAGCTTTAGGGCTTTATTTAAAATACCTAGGCACTTTCTAAAATCCTGAAAATAATTGTGGGCTCTGTTGGGATTATTCCTAACAGCCCTGACTTAATTCCAGAATTATTTGAACATTTAAAATATTTATTAGCATTTAAATGTCCAAAGGCAACATACATATGATTTAATCCAGTGACCTTTTGTTGACCTAGAAAATTGTGCACCTATTTTGCCAGAGGTTCTAACCCAAGGCAAAGAGGGTGAACATTTTAGAAGGGCATTTCAGGTTCATTGAAATTATTTCTAGTAAACCCTAGTTGATTTCAAGAGGGGTGCTGGGGGTTCTGCCTTCCCAATTTCATGTTTCTGATGAAAAATAGACATGATGCACACTCTAATGCATGGACTAGCTAGGGTGTGACAACTCACCCCCACTCAAAAGAATCTCGTCCCGAGATTTAGGATCCTCTGGGAAGAAGGTGGGGTACTCGAGTCGAAGACGATCCTCCCTTTCCCAAGTGGCTTCTTCCTCGGAATGATGTGACCATTGAACCTTGAGAAACTTGATATTATGATGTCGAGTGGTATGCTCGGCTTGATCAAGGATACGAACGGGATATTCCCGATAAGAGAGGTTATCTTGTAGATCAAGCGTTTCGTGGTCCACTCCACGGATAGGATCCGCGAAGCAACGCCTGAGTTGTGAAACGTGAAAGACATCGTGAACTCTGGAAAGATGCGGAGGTAGTTCCAATTGGTAGGCAACTTCTCCTCGTTTAGCAAGAATGCGAAAGGGTCCAATGTAATGAGGAGCCAATTTGCCTTTGATACCGAAATGATGGGTTCCCTTTAACGGGGTAACCCGAAGGTAAGCCTTCTCGTTGATTTCATAAGTCATAGGCTTATGTTTACGATCATATTGACTCTTTTGACGAGATTGGGCTGTTTTCAATTTCTCACGAATAATGCGAACCTGCTCTTCTGCTTCCTGAATCATATCCGGGCCAAAGAGTTGTCTTTCCCCGGTTTCTGACCAGTTAAGAGGCGTTCGGCATTTTTCTCCATAAAGAACTTCGAAAGGAGCTTTGCCCAAGCTAGCTTGTTAACTATTGTTATAAGCAAACTCCGCCAATGGAAGGCATTTCTCCCAACTCATTCCGAACGAGATAACAGTAGCTCGGAGCATATCTTCCAGAATTTGATTGACTCGCTCTACTTGACCACTTGATTGGGGATGGAAGGCGGTACTAAAGGAGGGACGAGTTCCCATAGCATTTTGGAAACTTTCCCAAAATCGAGAGGTGAAGAGACTCCCACGGTCTGAGTTAATTTCCAATGGAACACCATGAAGAGACACTATTCAGGAGATGTATAACTCAGCTAGCTGGCTAGCGGTGATACTCTCACGAACAGGTAGAAAGTGGGCTACTTTGGAAAGTCGGTCGATCACAACGAAGATGGCATTATTCCCTCTCTTGGTCCTGGGAAACCCAGTGATGAAATCCATACTGATTTTATATCATTTCCATTCAGGAATAGCCAAAGGTTGAAGGGTGCCAGCAGGCCATTGATGCTCTGCTTTAACACGATGACAAACGTCGCAATTAGCAATGTATTGAGCGATTTCTCTCTTCATCCTAGTTCACCAAAACCTCTGGCGTAGGTCTTGATACATTTTGGTACTACCGGGATGAATGGTGAGAGGGGATTCATGAGCTTCCTTAAGGATCAGTCGCCTCAGGTTTCGCGCCTTTGGAACCACTAGGCGATTCCCAAAGTATACGACACCTTGATCATCAATGGAGAAACAATTCGCGACTCCTTTCTTAATGTTTCTCTTAATACGGGAGATTCCCGGATCTACCTTCTGTGCCTTGATGATCTGATCCGTAAGGGTAGGTTCCGCCACCAGGGTGGATAGGAATCCTCGACAAACAATGTGAAGGTTTAGCTTACGAAATTCCTCATGGAGAAGTGGTTGACTTTGTTGTAACATCAGGTTGTTACAATAGGACTTACGGCTTAGCGCATCAGCCGTGACATTGGCTTTGCCCGGGGTGTAAGTTATTCCTAAGTCGTAGTCCAAGATCAACTCGACCCAATGTCGTTGCTTGAGATTCAAATCTGGTTGGGTGAAGATATATTTCAAACTTTGGTGATCGGTGAAGATCTTGCAACGATTACCGAGAAGGTAATGTCGCCAGGTTTTAAGTGCATGGACTACAGCTGCAAGCTCTAGATCATGTGTAGGATAATTTTCCTCATGTGGGTGTAATTGCCGTGAAGCATAGGCAATTACCTGACGATCTTGCATGAGTATGCAACCTAGTCCTTGTCGCGAGGCGTCGCAATAGATAATAAAGTCCTTGGAGAAGTCTGGTGGTACCAGTACGGGGGCAGATGTCAGGCATCTTTTCAGTTCTTGAAAACTGATCTCGCACTGTGGAGTCCACTCGAACTTTTTATCTTTCTTGAGGAGTTCACTTAGAGGTTTAGCAACCTTGGAGAAATTTTCGACGAAGCGGCGGCAATAGCTCGCTAAGCCAAGGAAGCTCCGAACTTGCTTGACCGTCTCAGGTGGAGTCCAATCAAGGACGGCTTGAACTCGCTCGGGATTGACAGCAATACCCTTACCAGAGATTACATGGCCTAGATAGGTCACTTCTGGCAACCAAAATTCACACTTGGAGAATTTGGCATAAAGGCGATGCTCTTGAAGTTTCATCAATACCAGCCTTAGATGTACGGCATGTTCCTCTTCATTCTTGGAGTAGATGAGTATGTCATCAAGGTATACTACGACGAATTTATCCAAGTACTCCATGAAGACCGAGTTCATTAACCGAGAGAAGGTAGCCGGGGCATTGGTTAAACTGAAGGACATGACGGTGTACTCGTATTGGCCATAACGAGTAACAAAGGCCGTTTTGGGAATGTCCCCGTTTCAGATTTTGATTTGATGGTAACCCAACCTCAAATCCATCTTGGAGAAGACAGAGGATCCAGCGAGCTGATCATACAGATCGTTGATCCTGGGAGGCGGATATTTGTTCTTAATGGTGACCAAGTTGACAGGTCGGTAATCCACAACCATTCGATCCGTTCCATCCTTCTTCTTAACGAAGAGGACGGGGCAAGCCTAAGGAGAGGAACTAGGACGGATGAAACCCTTGTTCAAGGACTCATCGAGTTGGTTCTTAAGCTCGGCTAGTTCTAGGGGTGCCATCTTGTAAGGTCTTCTAGAAATTGGAACGGTTCCTGGAACAAGGTCTATCACAAACTCGACATCCCTGTCAGGTGGAACACCTGGCAGTTCTTCTGGAAAGACATCCGGAAAGTCTCGGACTACCGGAACATCTTCAAGGTCTGGAAGGGGGTTGGCATTTAGGGAGTAAAGTTGGCGCTTGGCCACTCGAGTTAAGACATTAACTGTCTTGCCCGAGGGGTGGGTAAGTTGAACGGTTCTAGTGGCACAATCGATCTTAGCATAATGAGCTGACATCCAGTCCATACCCAAGATGATATTTATGTCGGAGGACTTGAGAGCTATTAAGGATGCAAGGAAGACAAGTCTATCGACAAGAATTTCATTCCCATGGCTTACTCTAGAAGTTTGCCATTTGGAACCCGGAGTTTGAATTACCATGGAAGTGGGCATGTCGCAGAATGTCGTGTTATGCAATCGAGCATAGTTCTCGGATATGAATGAATGAGATGCTCCAGTATCGAAAAGAACAGATGCCAGATGGCAGTTAACAAGGAGCGTACCAAGGACGACGTTAGGATCCTCATGAGCCTCCTCGGCTGAAACATAATTGACATGGCCACGTGCAGTGGTGGCCGGCTTGGCATAGAAAGTCTTCCCCGCTGGCTTACCACGGCCAACGGACTTTCCAGTTTGATTGGGGTTGTTGTTCTGGGGACACTCTCGGCTATAGTGACCTGGCTCTCCACACTTGAAGCATGACACCACATTGGGGTGTGGAGCAGCATTAGCAGCGGGGCCACCATAGGGCTTGGGCGGTGCAAATTGTTGGTTGGGACGAGGCGCCTCAAAGGATGGCCTCGAAATGAACCTGGGTGGCAGTGCCGTGCTTGGAATCCACACCCGGCGCTTCTGAGCCCCAGAGCCGGATGAAGAGCCAAAATCACGGGAGTGCTTGCGTGAAGCGTCATAATCAGTCTGGCCTGTCTCAGCACTGATGGCTTTATTGACCAACTTCTCAAAGGATGTGCACTCGTGCAGACGGAGATCGCGGCGAAGCTCAGGGCTAAGTCCCTTGCGGAACCTTGCCTGCTTCTTAGCGTCAGTAGATACCTCTTCAGGAGCATAACGTGCCAGATTCCCAAATTCACGACTGTAAGCATCCACAGTCAGTCTTCCTTGGGTGAAGTTGCAGAACTCCTCCCTCTTGCGATCCATGAGACCTTTCGGAATGTGATGCTCACGGAAAGCCTCACTGAATTCAGCCCAAGTAGTGATTTGACCGACCGGGTGCATAGCTTCGAAGTTTTCCCACCAAAGGCTAGCAAGGCCTTCGAGGTGATAGGCAGCATAAGTAACCTTGTCGGCTTCGGCTACGTTGGCAAAACGTAGCTTGTGGGTGATGCTGCGAAGCCAGTCATCCGCGTCGAGGGGCTCGATGGAATGGTTGAACTTTGGTGGGTACAGCTTGATAAAGTCATTGATTGACACCAAGTCATTTCGCGGGTGGTGTGCAGTGTTCTGCTCAATCCGCTCCAGCAGGTGGTTAGTCTCACGCTTGTTTCTTTCCGCCTCTAGCATCACTTCGGCCAGAGAAGGCGGGTGAGGCAGATTTTCACCTCTAGCTACACTGGCTTCCCCCTGCTCCAGGACAGCAGGGTTGCCGCGGGTGTTGACCATCCTAGGAGAAAACAAGACAACGGTTTAGACAAGGATGGCTCAAACTTAGCAAGGAAGTGCAGAATGTAATGGATAACACGGAATGCAGAGATGTTCATCCGTATGTCATGGTAATATAAAACTGCCATATATATACCAATGGTCATACACATCATACATAGTTTAGTACAAGCCCAGGCTACAGTACAACTATGATGAAAGACGTTACATCTCATCGGAGGCATTCCAAGCTCCTATACATTATTTGTCTACACCTCCGGAATCGATTACACGCCAAGTCATATTCCACAAGTCACGCGGGACAGTGGAGATACAACTACTACAATACTAGTGGTATTACTACTAACTCAGATAGCTCCGTAGTAGTCCTCATAGAAGTCACCTCCATAGCCTGGAAGTTCAACGTGACCATCCGGAAACAGACGGTCCTGAGGAGCCTGTGGACCATAGGGGCTAGGATGAGGTCTTGGACCAACAAACGGTGGCCTGCGGGGACCACGGGGTGGGGTGATGCCTCCCACATCATGCCAATCCACCATGTCTGGCAGAGCTGATCTCACAGGATACAGATCCCTTGTATCCATACATCCAGCTTGCACCACAGGTGCAAACCGAGTCAATGTGGCCCAATGATCAGCACGGGTATTGAAAAGCTCCAACCTCAAGGCCCGATTCTCTCTGTCCTTATCTTCGAGCATCTCGGCAGTGGTACGAGTTAATGAGTCCTCCTGAGTGGAGTCAGCATAGATGGCCTGAAGATACCCTTGCGCTCCCGAAAGTGAAGCTGGCATGTAACGGAAGTCGGTGTTCCGAAGCAGGCCAGTCCGGACTCGCATGATGGTCATCATGGAATAGGCAGCATCCTGCACAGCCATCTCAACGGTAACCCCGAGTCCATAGGAACAGTGAAGGGGCTCGGTAGATCCAGGATAAGAAGGAAATATCCTGACGGTGCAGAAATACTGGCTTTGGTTAAAGTCGTGGAACTGCTCTTCGACAGTGTATTCGGGATACCAACGGTAACCTGTCTCGATCATGACCCGGACTAACATAGCAGTATGACCGGGCACGTCGAGGCACCTGGTCAGGCGAACCACTTGGTTTTGAGGACGGTTGGCCATCTGAAAGCACAACCACAATGCAAAGACATTAGAATTTCTAGGGAAAATTGGACAGCATAACAGCTGTAAATGCTTAGAAAAATATTTGAGACATCCACAACAGTTCACAATACCACTCAACAACATCATATCAAGGTTCTGATTCAATTAGCAACATACTAAGAATAGTAGAAACTGAACTGGGACTTGTAACAACAATCCTATAAGCTACTACGGATTAGTAACACGTGAACCTGATAGAGGAAGAGAGCCTAGTCCTTAACCCACGTTGAATGAGGAGAGAATGACTCAGATCAAAGGCATAGGTAAAGGAGTAAAAGAACCTTATGTTCCCTCCCACAATCAATTCCCCTACATATAACTAGAGCATTTCTAGACTCGACATCGACCAGTTTGGCTCAACGAACCTACAGGCAGTCCGGCTCTGATGCCAACGCTGTCAGGACCCCGATTCCAAGTCACATCGATCTAGCTGGTAACACCTCATATCACTTTGCGGCCTCACGCACGGTATCCCACGGGTGTCGCCTTACCAAGGCCCGGGACCGTTTGCGCCTTTTGGCTCACGTATATGATAGTGTCGCTAGCATCCATATGACAGAGAACCCGGGCCGACATGGCTAGTCGTGAACCCAAAGCGGCGCAGACCTATGGAGACAGGCATACATGAATCACACCGAACATGTCGGTCATCAACGAGTGATTCCGGGCTGTAGCACTGGGCTAACAGGACTCCGGGGAACCCCGGGCTGTAGCAGGCTAGGCAGGACTCCGGAAGTCATCATGTGACATTTCCCCGAAGGGACAGACATAGGGACGAAGTGAAACACATGCCGGCCAGTCAAGTGTCCTGAACAGTAGTGCTGGGCTAGCAGGGCTCCGGTGAACCGGGCTGTAGCGGACTACTATGGCTCGAGGAACCACTAGACTACATTTCCCCATAAGAAAGGCTGCCAAGGATAAACAACTAGATTGTCGGATCCCACTCATACCAAGCATTTCAATCATACACACAATATGCCCGATATGAGTACATACAACATGGCATCACAACAAAACTCTACAACTCAAGTACTTTATTTAAAGGCTCCAGAGAGCCATACATAACATGTTCATACAGATAGGGGTCACATGACCCGACACTCAAGTCATACAACATACAAGCACATGCGGAAGCAACTAGTCTGAGTACAGACTCTAGAAAGAAAGAAGGCTTCTCGAAGCCTGTCTATCTACATAGGGCCCTCCATGGCCAGGATCACCACCTGGGTGGCTAGTCACTCATCGACGTCAAGGTCTACATAAAACCCATCGGAGGGGGCAGTGTTGTCGTCTGAAAACAATAAATAAGCAAACATGAGTACAAAGGTACTCAACAAGTCTTACATCAGAACCTACTATACATGCTTATTCTCAAGAAGGCGGTGGGGTTGATGCAGCAAGCCAGCTTTGACTCTTGGCTAAGCTATCCTACGGAACTCCACCAGTAAAATAGTTTTCGCACACGAGTCCACTACTCACCAACACAATACTCCACCGGGGATCCTCCCTCGTCATCCTACGAGAGGGCCATCCTAGGTACTCACACTTATCTTGAGTCTTTTAGTAGTATCCATTAACTTGTCTATGAACTGTATAGGCAACCAAGTAGTCCTTTACCGCGGACGCGGCTATTCGAATAGTTTATTCCCTACAGGGGTGTACTTCGTCATACACGCTTTCACCACTTACTGCCGTTTACACGACATGTACTCGGCAACCTTCAAGCGGAAGCCCAGCGAGGGTGTCGGCCACGGCCTACCTAAACACTTAAGTCTCTAGTCCAGGTTTATCGCCTATCTAGGTTCCATCCGCAGGGAGTCCGGCCGAGGTTTCCACATACGGCCCCGAACGATGTGAACAGGGTTCCCGAGACACCAAACGGGTGACTCGGTACACCGTGCCACGGTGTATCTACCGCAACATAGCCCACCCCTAGGGTCAGCGCTACGCACGGCCGCCAACACATAACCTACAAACACCAGAAACTAATTGCAACTCCTGGACAGAGTACTAGGGTGATTAAGAAGCCGAGATGGTCCATTGGTTTCGGGCCCAATGTACGGTAGTAACTGCATCTTAAATCACACATACAGATCTCAGTTCTTATGGACGGCCTCAATGAAACAACCCACCATGTACTCCTACATGGCCTCTCATCGATACCTTTACCAAAACATGTTCAATACATCCCTCATATTACCGACATAAGCATTTCACTCTAGCTCATCACCCAGATGAACCAGACCTGACTCAACTCTAAGCATAGCAGGCATAGCAAGGTAGGAATCACATAAATTGCTCAATCAACTCCTACACATGCTAGTGGGTTTCATCTAGTTACTGTGGCAATGACAGGTCATGCAGAGGATAAGGGTTCAACTACCGTAGCACACAGCAGTTTGAATCAAAGATTCAAATATTAGCTCATTAAACATGGCATTTATAGTGCAACAATATGATGATATGCAACAATATGATGCATGCTATGACATTGCAATATGATTGTGTCTTGTCCTAATGCAAGCTAAAATAGGAAGGGATGAACCCATTTGAATCAAAGATTCAAATATTAGCTCATTAAACATGGCATTTATAGTGCATTTCCTTATTCTGCTTAAACAGCAAGGTAAACTTGTTTTGTCATGCATGAACCCATTACAGATGGATAGATTGAATTTTTCTGATAATTTTTCATATATAATTTATCTCATTTGGAGCTATGGTTGAATTTCTATGAATTTTTGAAGTTTGAACTATTTTCTGGAATTTCCTGTATAAGAATAAATCTAGAAAATCAATTACTGCGTCAGCAACGCGTCAGGGTGACGTCAGCAGGTCAAAGGCGCTAGTCCAGGTCAAACCTGACTGGTGGGGTCCACTGGTCAGTGTCTCTGTGCACTAACTACGTTTAGTTAGCCTAATTGACTAGCAGGGCCCACTAGTCAGTGACTATACTAATTAACTAACCTATTTAGTTAGCACTAACAGAGTAATTAGTCGGGCGGGGCCCGCATGTCAGTGAGAGAGAGGGGGGAGATCAACCCACGTCAGTAGGTCAACCTCGCCGGTCAGCGGGTCAAAACCTGCCGGCGTTTAGCCGCCGGCGAGGCCAGACGCGGTGGCACGCTGCGGAAATCACCCGCAAGGCACCAATTGATGCGCGGAGAGCAGCTACGGGTAGCTGGGAACGAACCGCGGCATTTGGTGGTGGTGGTTGGGCTCAGGGTGGCCGGAAACGTCGCTGGCGACGAGCCTTGCGGTCGCCGGAGTCGGGCGAAAGTGAGCCCGAGGCTACGGGGCACGGCGAGGCGTGTGGTGAGGTGCGTTGTGCCCCTAGGGATGCAGTGAAGTAGTTAGACTAGGTGGCGTGGCCGGTGTTTGGCCGGAGACACGTCGGCGATGATCTCCACGGCGGCGCGTGCGGGTGAGCTTCGTGTGCTCGTTGTGGTGCACGAGAAGAAGAACGGGGAGGATGGGGAGGTGAAGCAGCTCACGGCAATCACGTAGAGGCAGACGGCGCGGTCGGGGACGAGTCGATGCGGCGGCGACGTCGAAAGGGATCTCCGGCGATGCTCGGTGAAGATGAGGTCGAAGAAGACGTTGTAGAGCGTGTGAGCGCTCGGGGCTCAGCTGCTCGACGGAGTCGACGATGGCGGAGAGGATGGACATGGTGGTGCAACACGGGGACGACGGTGGATGCGGTTTCACGGTGGCGCGAGCACAGCAGCGTCGGCCATGGCGGAGGAAGAGCGATGGAGAGGGACCAGGGGGAAAGTGCGGTGTCTGCGAGGTCGGGGGATGCAAGGGAGTTCGTCCCACGTCGACAGGTCGACGAGGGGAGCGGTGAGGCGGCGGCAGCTGCGTGGCGCGCATGCGGTGCTCGCCGTCGAGCACCTGCCTGCTTGGCCAAGCCAAGCTGCTCACTGGCGGGGTGGCTGGGCTGGGCCGGCAGGTGGGCCTGGTAGGTGGCGCCAGGTAAGTTTTTCTATTTTTTTGTTTTCTTTTCTTTTTTTTCTGTAGCTTTAGGGCTTTATTTAAAATACCTAGGCACTTTCTAAAATCCTGAAAATAATTGTGGGCTCTGTTGGGATTATTCCTAACAGCCCTGACTTAATTCCAGAATTATTTGAACATTTAAAATATTTATTAGCATTTAAATGTCCAAAGGCAACATACATATGATTTAATCCAGTGACCTTTTGTTGACCTAGAAAATTGTGCACCTATTTTGCCAGAGGTTCTAACCCAAGGCAAAGAGGGTGAACATTTTAGAAGGGCATTTCAGGTTCATTGAAATTATTTTTAGTAAACCCTAGTTGATTTCAAGAGGGGTGCTGGGGGTTCTGCCTTCCCAATTTCATGTTTCTGATGAAAAATAGACATGATGCACACTCTAATGCATGGACTAGCTAGGGTGTGACAGGAACTCTCAATGAAAGCACCAATGTCGGTGTCAAAACCGGCGGATCTTGGGTAGGGGGTCCCGAACTGTGCGTCTAGGCCGGATGGTAACAGGAGGCAAGGGACACAAAGTTTTACCCAGGTTCGGGCCCTCTTGATGGAGGTAAAACCCTACGTCCTGCTTGATTGATATTGATGATATGGGTGTTACAAGAGTAGATCTACCACGAGATCGGAGAGGCTAAACCCTAGAAGCTAGCCTACCGTATGATTGTATGTTGTGATTGTTGTCCTACGGACTAAAACCCTTCGGTTTATATAGACACTAGAGAGGGTTAGGATTACACAAGGTCGGTTACAAAGGAGGAGATATCCATATACGTATTGCCTAGCTTGCCTTCCACGCCAAGTAGAGTCCCATCCAGACACGAGACGAAGTCTTCAATCTTGTATCTTCATAGTCTAACAGTCCGGCCAGTGGAGATAGTCCGGCTGTCCGGAGACCCCCTAATCCAGGACTCCCACACCCGTAGTGCACCTTTATAGCCACCCAGTTACCTTGTGACGTTTGGCACACCCAAAGCACTCCTACAATATCTGGGAGTTGCACAATCTCATGGTCTAAGGAAATGATACTTGACATTAGAAAAGCTTTAGCATCCGAACTACACGATCTTGTGCTAGGCTTAGGATTGGGTCTTGTCCATCACATCATTCTCCTAATGATGTGATCCCGTTATCAACGACATCCAATGTCCATGGTCAGGAAACCGTAACCATCTATTGATCAACGAGCTAGTCAACTAGAGGCTTACTAGGGACATTGTGTTGTCTATGTATCCACACATGTATCCGAGTTTCCTATCAATACAATTCTAGCATGGGTAATAAACGATTATCATGAACAATGAAATATAATATAATAATAACTAATTTATTATTGCCTCTAGGGCATATTTCCAACAGTCTCCCACTTGCACTAGAGTCAATAATCTAGTTCACATCGCCATGTGATTAACACTCACATGTCACATCGCCATGTGACCAACATCCAAAGAGTTTACTAGAGTCAATAATCTAGTTCACATCACTATGTGATTAACACTCAATGAGTTCTGGGTTTGATCATGTTATGCTTGTGAGAGAGGTTGTAGTCAACGGGTCTGCAATATTCAGATCCCTATGTATTTCGCAAAACTTTATGTCATATCATAGATGTTGCTACCACGTTCCACTTGGAGCTATTCCAAATAGTTGCTCCATTATACGTATCCGGTATCTCTACTCAGAGCTATCCGGATAGGTGTTAAGCCTGCATCAATGTAACTCTTTACGTCGAACTCTTTATCACCTCCATAACCGAGAAACATTTCCTTATTCCTCTAAGGATAATTTTGACCGCTATCTGGTGATCCACTCCTAGATCACCTTTGCACCCTCTTGCCAGACATGTGGCAAGGCACACATCAGGTGCCGTACTCAGCATGGCATACCGTATAGAGCCTATGACAAAAGCATAGGGGACGACCTTCATCCTTCCTCTTTCTTCTGCCATGGTCAAGCTTTGAGTCTTACTCACCTTCACACCTTACAACTCAGGCAAGAATCCCTTCTTTGACTGATCTATTTTGAACTCCTTCAAAATCATGTCAAGGTGTGCATTCTTTGAAAGTATCATCAGGCGTCTTGATCTATCTCTATAGATCTTGATGCCCAATATGTAAGCAGCTTTATCCAGGTCTTCCTTTGAAAAACACTCTTCAAACAACCGTTTATGCTTTCCAGAAATTCTACATTATTTCAGATCAACAATATGTCATCCACATATACTTATCAGAAATGTTGTAGTGCTCCCACTCACTTTCTTGTAAATACAAGTTCCTAGCAAACATTGTATAAACCTAAAAGCTTTGATCACTCCATCAAAGCATATATTCTGACTCCGAGATGCTTGCTCTAGTCCATAGAAGGATCGCTGGAGCCAGCATACCTTTTAGCATCCTTAGGATCAACAAAACTTTGATTGTATCACATACAACTCTTTCTTACGAAAACTGGTAAGAAAACTTGTTTTTGACATCCATCTATCAGATTTCATAATCGAAAAATACAGCTAATGCTAACATGATTCCGACGGACTTAAGCATCGCTACGGGTGAGAAATTCTCATCGTAGTCAACTCCTTGAACTTGCGAAAAGACTCTTTCCCACAAGTCGAGCTTCATAGACGGTAACATTACCGCCCACGTCCGTCTTCTTCTTAAAGATCCATTTATTCTCAATGGCTTGCCGATCATCAGGCAAGTCCACCAAAGTCCATACTTTGTTCTGATACATGGATCCTATCTCGGATTTCATGGCTTCTAACCATTTGTCGGAATACGGGCCCACCATCGCTTCTCCATAGCTCATAGGTTCATTGTTGTCTAACAACATGATATCTAAGATAGGATTACCGTACCACTCAGGAGTAGTACATATCCTTGTCGACCTATGAGGTTCGATAGCAACTTGATCTGAAGCTTCATGATCACTATCATGAACTTCCTCTTCAACAGACGTGGGCGCCACAGAAAACATCTTTCTGTGTTGCATCACTCTCTGGTTGAAATAAAGGTTCGACAACCTCATCAAGTTCTATCTTCCTCCCACTCAATTCTTTTGGGAGAAACTCCTTCTCGAGAAAGGACCCGTTCTTAGCGACAAACAATTTGCCCTCGGATCTGAGATAGAAGGTGTACCCAACTGTCACCTTTGGGTATCCTATGAAGATGTGTTTGTTCGCTTTGGGTTCGAGCTTCTCCAGCTGAAGCCTTAAGCATAGCAGCCCCAAACATTAAGAAATGATAACTTTGGTTTCTTGCAAAAACCAATGTTCACACGACATCGTCTAAACGGACTTAGATGGTGTGCTATCTAAAGTGAATGCAGCTGTCTCTAACGCATAACCTCAAAACGAAAACGGTAGATCGGTAAGAGACATCACAAATCGCACCATATCTCATAAGGTTTGATTAGGACGTCCGGACACACCATTACCCTGTGGTGTTCCAGGTGCCTTCAACTGTGAAACAATTCCACAATGTCTTAAGTGATTGCCAAACTCATAACTCAGAAATTCTCATCGATCAAATCATAGGAATTTGATCTTCTTGTTATGATGGTTCTTAACTTCACTCCGAAATCGCTTGAACTTTTCAAATGTTTCAGACTTGTACTTCATAAATATACCTATATCTACTCAAATCGTCAGTGAAGATGAGAAAATAGCGATACCCACCGCACGCTTCAATTCTCATTGGATCACATGCATCAGCATGTATGATTTCCAACAAGTCACTTGCCCATTTTATTTTACCTAAAAACGGGTTCTTAGTCATCCTGCCCATGAGGTATGGCTCGCATGTGTCAAGCGATTCAAAATCAAGTGACTCCAAACATCCATCGACATGGAGTTTCTTCATGCATCTTACGCCAATATGACCTAAGCGGCAGTGCCACAAGAAAGTGGTACTATCTACATCTTTTGGCATGAACATGTGTATTACCACGACCGAGATTCACTGAACCATTCACATAGGGTGCATGACCATGAAAGGTATTATTCATGTAAACAGAATAACCATTATTCTCTAACTTAAATGAATAACTGTATTGCAATGAACATGATCTAATCATATTCATGCTCAACGTAGACACCTGATAACATTTATCTAGGTTCAATACTAATCCCGAAGGCAGATGGAGCGTGCGATGGTGATCTCATCAACTTTGGAAACACTTCCAACACACATCGTCACCTCGCCCTTAGCCAATCTCTGTTTAGTCCGTAGCTTTTGCTTCAAGTCACCAATAATAGCAACTGAACCGGTATCCAATACCCAGGTGCTACGAGGAGTACTAGTGAGGTACACATTAATAACACGTATATACTTTCTTGAAGTTGCCAGCCTTCTTATCTACCATGCATTTGGGGTAATTCCGCTACCAGTGACCGTTCCCCTTACAATAGAAGCACTTAGTCTCGGGTTTGGGTTCAACCTTGGGTTCCTTCACTGGAGCGTCAACTGGTTTGCCATCCATGAAGTTTCCCTTCTAGCCCTTGCCCTTCTTAAAACCAGTGGTCTTGTTAAACCATCAACACTTGATGCTCCTTCTTGATTTCTACCTTTTGCGGTCTTAAGCACCGCGAACATCTCCGGGATCAACTCCATCCCTTGCATGCCATAGTTCATCATGAAGATCTAGTAGCTTAGTGATAGTGGCTAGAGAACTCTATCAATCACTATCTTATCTGGAAGTTTAACTCCCACCTGATTTAAGTGATTGTAGCACCCAGACATTCTGAGCACATGCTCACTAGGTGAGCTATTCTCCTCCATCTTGTTGGCAAAAGAACTTGTCAGAGGTCTCATACCTCTCAACACGGACATGAGCCTGAAATCCCAATTTCAGCTCTTGGAACATCGCATATGTCTTATGGCATTCAAAACGTCATTGGAATCCTGATTCTAAGCCGTAAAGTATGGTGCACTAAACTATCAAGTAGTCATCAGGATGTGTCTGTCAGGTGTTCACAACATCCACAGACGACGTTGTAGGGGTTTGCACATCGAGCGGTGCATCGAAGACGTAAGCCTTCTGTGTAGCAGTGAGGACACTCCTCGGACTACGGACCCAGTCCGCATCATTGCTTACAATATCTTTCTACTTAGTCTCTAGGAACGTATTGAAACAGGGAGCTACAACGTGAGCTATTTATCTACAACATATTTGCAAAGACAATTTAGACTATGTTCATGATAATTAAGTTCATCTAATCAAATTATTTAATGAACTCCCACTCAAATAGACATGCCTCTAGTCATCTAAGTGATACATGATCCGAGTCAACTAGGCCGTGTCCGATCATCACGTGAGACAGACTAGTCATCATCGGTGAACATCTTCATGTTGGTCATATCTTCTATACGACTCATGTTCGACATTTCGGTCTTCCGTGTTCTGAGGCCATGTCTGTACATGCTAGGCTCGTCAAGTCAACCTAAGTGTATTGCGTGTGTAAATCTGGCTTACACCCGTTGTATTCGAACGTTAGAATCTTTCACACCCGATCATCACGTGGTGCTTTGAAACAACGAACCTTCACAACGGTGCACAGTTAGGGGGAACACTTTCTTGAAATTATTGCGAGGGATCATCTTATTTAAGCTACCATCGTTCTAACCAAATAAGATGTAAAACATGATAAACATCACATGCAATCAAATAGTGACATGATATGGCCAATATCATTTTGCTCCTTTTGATCTCCATCTTCGGGGCGCCATGATCATCATCGTCACCGGCATGACACCATGATCTCCATCATCATGATCTCCATCATCGTGTCTTCATGAAGTCGTCTCGTCAACTATTACTTCTACTACTATGGCTAATGGTTTAGCAATAAAGTAAAGTAATTACATGACGTTTAAGTTGACACGCAGGTCATAAAGAAATTAAGACAACTCCTATGGCTCCTGCCGGTTGTCATACTCATCGACATGCAAGTCGTGATTCCTATTACAAGAACGTGATCAATCTCATACATCACATATATCATTCATCACATCCTTTTGGCCATATCACATCACAAGGCATATGCTGCAAAAACAAGTTAGACGTCCTCTAATTGTTGTTGCAAATTTTTACGTTGCTGCTATAGGTTTCTAGCAAGAACGTTTCTTACCTACGCCAAAACCACAACGTGATATGCAAATTTCTATTTACCCTTCATAAGGACCCTTTTCATCGAATCTGATCCGACTAAAGTGGGAGAGACAGACACCCGCTAGCCACCTTATGCAACTAGTGCATGTCAGTCGGTGGAACCAGTCTCATGTAAGCGTACGTGAAAGGTCGGTCCGGGCCGCTTCATCCCACGATGCCGCCGAATCAAGATAAGACTAGTAACGTCAAGTAAATTGAAAAAATCGACGCCCACAACAACTTGTGTTCTACTCGTGCATAGAAACGAAGCATAGACCTGGCTCATGATGCCACTGTTGGGGATCGAAGCAGAAATTTAAAATTTTCTACGCATCACCAAGATCAATCTATGGAGTAACCTAGCAACGAGGGGAAGGGGAGTGTATCTACATACCCTTGTAGAACGCTAAGCGGAAGCGTTGCAAGAACGCGGATGATGGAGTCGTACTCGCAGTGATTCAGATCGCGGTTGATTCCGATCTAAGCGCCAAACAACGGCGCCTCCGCGTTCAACACACGTGTAGCCCGGTGATGTCTCACACGCCTTGATCCAACAAGGGGAGAAGGAGAGGTTGGGGAAGACTCCGTCCTGCAGCAGCACGACGGTGTGGTGGTGAAGGAGGAGCGTGGCAATCCTGCAGGGCTTCGCCAAGCACCAGAGGAGAGGAGGAGGACTTGGGAGAGGGGAAGGGCTGCGCCAGAACTTGGTTGTGGCTGCCCTCCCACCCCCCACATATATATAGGGGCAAGGGAGAGGGGGGCCGCTCCCCTCAGATCCAATCTAAGGAGGGGGTGGCGGCCAGGGGGGTTGCCTTGCCCCCCCAAGGCAAGGGGGCGCCCCCCTTTAGGGTTCCCCCCAAACCCTAGGCTTATGGGCCCTAGGGGGGAGGTGCCCAGCCCACTAAGGGGCTGGTCCCTCTCCACACATAGCCCATAGGGCCCTCCGGGGCAGGTGGACCCTCCCGGTGGACCCCCGAAACCCCTTTGGTGGTCCCGGTACAATACTGGTAACCCCCCGAATTATTCCGGTGACCGTATGATGACTTCCCATATATAAATCTTTACCTCTGGACCATTCCTGAACTCCTCGTGACGTCCGGGATCTCATCCAGGACTCTGAACAACATTCGGTAACCACGTACATCTATTCCCTATAACCCTAGCGTCATCGAACCTTAAGTGTGTAGACCCTACGGGCTCAGGAGTCATCCAGACATGGCCGAGACAACTCTCCGGTCGATAACCAATAGCGGGATTTGGATACCCATGTTGGCTCCCACATGCTCCACGATGATCTCATCGGATGAACCACGATGTCAAGGATTCAATCAATCCCGTATACAATTCCCTTTGTCTATCGGTATGATACTTGCCCGAGATTCGATCGTCGGTATCCCGATACCTTGTTCAATCTCATTACCGGCAAGTCTCTTTACTCGTTCCGTAACACATCATCCTGTGATCAACTCTTTGGTCACATTTTGCACATTATGATGATGTCCTACCGAGTGGGCCCAGAGATACCTCTCCGTTACACGGAGTGACAAATCCCAGTCTCGATTCGTGCAACCCAACAGACACTTTCGGAGATACCCGTAGTGCACCTTTATAGCCACCCAGTTACATTGTGACATTTGGCACACCCAAAGCACTCCTACGGTATCCGGGAGTTGCACAATCTCATGGTCTAAGGAAATGATACTTGACATTAGAAAAGCTTTAGCATACGAACTACACGATCTTGTGCTAGGCTTAGGATTGGGTCTTGTCCATCACATCATTCTCCTAATGATGTGATCCCGTTATCAACGACATCCAATGTCCATGGTCAGGAAACTGTAACCATCTATTGATCAACGAGCTAGTCAACTAGAGGCTTACTAGGGACATGGTGTTGTCTATGTATCCACACATGTATCTGAGTTTCCTATCAATACAATTCTAGCATGGATAATAAACAATTATCATGAACAATGAAATATAATATAATAATGACTAATTTATTATTGCCTCTAGGGCATATTTCCAACACCAGGATCCTCCTCAGTACACCAGAGAGGGCTACTTTGATCCATGGGCTTAGACCAACTTAGGCCAAAAGCCTAATCTTGGAGGAGTATGTATCTCTCATCGACGTTACATTCATGTTCACACACTCATTTCAGTTGTCGGTGTTCATACTTTTTCATTGTATTATCCATGTTAGTTTATTTTTTTTCTCGCTTTCTTCTTGTGTGTTTGAAAAACCTTAAGAAAAGCCAAAAAAATATTTGTAGTTAGTTTACTTTCCATGTTTACTTAGTAGTTGTATTAAAAAAACCAAAAACATTGCTTGTTCTTCTTTTGCATGTTGGGATCTTTCATGTGTAAATAGTTTTTCTCGTTCTTGTTTTATTTTCTTCAGAAAAACAAAAACTCCAAAAACATTTCAATGTGTTTCTTTGAAATTATTTTCTTTTCTTTGGGGGCTGAGTGAGGAAGACCACGATGAAAGTGCTGAGTGGCTCTCATATGCATTGTTGTTGATCTAACAAAGAGCCCATATTACCTTGTCTTCTCCCTTGAATAAATGTTTGCAGATTCAAGCTTAGTCCATTGCACATGCACTATTATCCACACCGTTCGGTTGTGCAAGTGAAAGGCAATAATGATATATATATATATATATATGATGAAATGATTGAGATGAGGAAAAGCTGGTATGAACTCGACCTATCTTGTTTTTGGAAATATGATTAGTTCATCGTTCCGGATTCAGCTCATTATGAATGAAACATGTTTGCAATGACAATTGGAGATTATAGTTACTCATGACATGGTTAATTATCTAGGAGTTTATAATGGTTTACCTTGCGTTCCAACATGCTTTTAAAATGGTTGTGATGTAGTATGATAGGATGGTATCCTCCTTTGAATGATTCAAGTGGCTTGACTTGGCACATGTTCACGCATATAGTTGAAACAAAATCAACATAGCCTCCATGATATTTATGTTCATGGTGACTTATATCCTACTCATGCTTGCACTCAATGTTGGTTAATCTTAATGCATGTTTATGACTGTTGTCACTCTCTAGTTGGTCGCTTCCCAGTCTTTTTTCTAGCCTTCACTTGTACTAAGTGGGAATACTTCTTGTGCATCCACTTCCATAAACCCAAATATGTTCCATATGAGTCCATATACCTTCCTATATGCGGTATTTACCTGCCGTTCCAAGTAAATTTGCATGTGCCAAACTCTAAACCTTCAAATGATAATCTGTTTTGTATGCCCGAATCTCTCATGTGGCGACTGGGGGCGGTCAGTTTCTTCCATGCTAGGTGGGTTATTCTCACGATGAGTGGACTCTGCTCATCATTCATGAGAAAATGGCTGGTAACCGGGATGCCCAATCCCATGCTCAAATCAAACCAAAATATAATTGCAAACAAAACTCCCCCAGAGCTGTTGTTAGTTGGACGGTACCCGCTGTTTCGACCAGCGGTGGAGCGTGCTTGTTAGTGGTGGGGGAGTATAAACTTTACCATTCTGTTTCGGAACCGCCTATAATGTATCTAGTATGAAAGATACCGAGATCTCTTGGTTGTTATGTTGACAACTAAAGCATGCCGCTCAAAATATTATTTATCTCTGTTTCAAAAACTCGAGTTCTGGCACCTCTGCAAATCCCTGCTTCCCTCTGCGAAGGGCCTATCTATTTACTTTTATTGCCGAGTCATCATCCTCTTATAAAAAGCACCAGTTAGAGGGCACCACTATCATTTGTATGCGTTGTTATTAATTGATATTGAGTATGACTGTGATTGGATCTCTTTTACCATGAATTACAATGTCTAGTCGGTCCTTGATCTTCAGGGGTGCTTTGCATTTATGTTTTGCGGTCTGAGAAAGGGATAGCGAGATACCATCTTTGTTATATCATATCATGATTGTTTTGAAAAAGTGTTGTCATCCAAGATTTATTATTATTGCTCGCTAGTTGATTATGCTATTGATAGGAGTAAATGTGAGACCTAAATGTTATCGTGAATATGGTTAGTTCATAATCTTTGCTGAAAACTTGAATGCTGGCTTTACATATTTACAACAACAAGATCAAACAGAGTTTGTAAAAGTTTTTCTTTATCACTTTCAGTTTGTCAACTGAATTGCTTGAGGACAAGCAATGGTTAATCTTGGGGGAGTTGAGATGTCTCCATCATATCTACTTTTCCAAACACTTTTGCCCTTGTTTTGTACTCTAATTTGCATGATTTGAATGGAACTAACCCACACTAACGCTGTTTTTAGCAGAATTGCCATGGTGTTATTTTTGTACAGAAAAAAAAGTTCTCGGAATGACCTGAAACTTCATGGAGATTAATTTTGGAATAAATAAAAAATATTGGCGAAAGAATCAACCAAAGGGGACCCACCACCTGTCCACAAGGGTGGCGGGCGCGCCCTCCAATCTTGTGGGTCCCACGAGCCTCTACCAACCTCAACTCCAACTCCATATATTCATGTTCGGGGAGAAAAAATAGAGAGAAGGATTCATCGCATTTTATGATATAGAGCCGCCGCCTCCTCCTGTTCTTCCTCGGGAGGGCGGATTTGGAGTCCGTTTTGGGCTCTGGAGTGGGGAAATCGTCACCATCGTCATCATCAACCATCCTCCATCACCAATTTCATGATGCTCACCGCCGTGTGTGAGTAATCCCATCATAGGCTTGCTAGACGGTGATGGGTTGGATGAGATTTACCATGTAATCGAGTTAGTTTAGTTAGGGTTTGATCCCTAGTATCCACTATGTTCTAAGATTGATGTTGCTATGACTTTGCTATGCTTAATGCTTGTCACTAGGACCCGAGTACCATGATTTTAGATCTGAACCTGTTATGTTTTATTGAATATATTTGTGTTCTTGATCCTATCTTGCAAGTTATAGTCACCTACTACATGTTATGATCCGGCAACCCCGGAGTGACAATAGTCGGGACACTTCCTGGTGATGACCGTAGTTTGAGGATTTCATGTATTCACTAAGTGCTAATGCTTTGGTCTGGTACTCTATTAAAGGAGGCCTTCATATCCCTTAGTTCCATTAGGACCCTGCTGCGACGGGAGGGCAGGACAGAAGATGTCATGCAAGTTCTTTTTCATAAGCATGTATGACTATATACGGAATACATGCCTACAATATATTGATGAATTGGAGCTAGTTCTGTGTCACCCTATGTTATAACTGTTGCATGATGAATGCCATCCGACAAAATTATCCATCATTAATCCATTGCCTACGAGCTCGTTTCATATTGATCTTTGCCAAGTTAATTCTCCGTTGCCACTGTTACGATTGCTACAAAAGTTCTACTGTCATTTCTGCCATCGTTGTCGTTACTTCCATATTACTTTGCTACTAAATACTTTGATGCAGATATTAAGTCTTTCAGTTGTGGTTGAATTGCCAACTCAGCTGCTAATACTTGAGAATATTCTTTGGCTCCCCTTGTGTCGAATCAATAAATTTGGGTTGAATACTCTACCCTTGAAAAATGTTGCGATCCCCTATTGTCGGTGTCAAAACCAGCGGATCTCGGGTAGGGGGTCCCGAACTGTGCGTCTAGGATCGATGGTAACAGGAGGCAGGGGACACGATGTTTACCCAGGTTCGGGCCCTCTTGATGGAGGTAATACCCTACGTCCTGCTTGATTGATATTGCTGATATGAGTGTTACAAGAGTTGATCTACCATGAGATCGTAGAGGCTAAAACCCTAGAAGCTAGCCTATGGTATGATTGTTGTATATCTCTATCGACTAGCCTGGCCTCGGTTTATATAATGCACTAGAGGCCTAGGATAACAAGAGTCCTAGCCAAATACGCCGGTGGGGTGGAGTCCTTGTCTTGATCGCCAAGTCTTCTGGAATCTTCCTTGTATGCGGCAGCTGTCCGAACTGGCCCATGAGTATGCAGCCATGGGGGTCCTCGGCCCAACCCAACTGATCGGGAGACGATGTGATGAGTACCCCCTAGTCCAGGACATCGTCAGTAGCCCCGTGAACCGGTCTTCAAGTTAGGGACGCTCCTCGATTCTTCCCAACTGTTCTTCATCTTCGGTTGACGGTCTTGAAAACTGGTTCAACAAATCTTCTCATCTTCGATCTTGAGGATCGCCGAAATGCATTCGGCGAGTTTACACGTCGGGTATCCGAGGAGCCCCTTTAAGTTTCCGGCCTTTATCAATGCCTTGTTATTTTTATGCCACACCTCGGGATTGAAGTTGTTCTCGGGAGGCAGTGTCCTCTTGCGTCCGAGCTCTAACGCCGGACTGCATTCGAGGTATCTTTTGCGGCCGAGCACCAATGCCGGACCGCTCCCGAGCTCCAACGCCGGAATGTATCCGAGCTCCAACGCCGGACTATGTCCAAGCTCCAACGCCGGACTGTATCCGAGCTCCAACACCAGACTATATCCGAGGTGTCATATCACCTTGGTTCAAAAAAGTTGAAGGAGTTTAGCCGAGCTTAATGCCGGAAATGCCCTCTATGGAGCCAGCCACTAGCGCCCGAGCTTTATGCCGGACTGCTTCCGAGGTGGTGCACCACCCCGATTGTGGGCCGATTTTTTGTCAATATTTTTTATTATTGCAATTTATTCTCTGCCGAGATATATGGCCAGTAGCCCTCAAGGTGTGTATCGGTCTAAAACCCGAGATGCACCTGAAGGATGACATAAGACCGCTGATCCCAGTAGCTGCTGAGCCTTAGGTTGATTTGCAAAATCGACCTGAGGATCAAGTCCTAGCTCGGCAGAATACTTCGGGACACAAAAAGCGGCATGCTTAGTCCTCGAGACTCAGGTTGGGTGCGGCCGACCAACCTGAGGATCAAAATCTCCTCGGCAACTGTATTGCACTTAAAATTTTCTGCATTAAACAGGCAATGCAGTAGCCCCCGAGACACTGGTCGGGTGGCAACACCAGATCAGGGGATCGATGTGCCCCTTTAATATTTGTAAATAATAAGGCCGAAGCCCAGTAGCCCCCGAGCCTTAATGCGGGCACAGGTGGCCGAATTAAGGATCGATATCCATAGTAAAATCACAAATTATGTGTAATGACTCTATGTATCCAAGTACTTTACGTCATTAATGCTTGGATCCGCATTGTACAAAACTTTGTTGACCGACCATCGGCTTCCACCTCCTCGGCTAGTAGCCGAGGAGTGTTTGTCCTACTTTATAAAGCCTTTATGAGGGCAAAGATTTACGACAAACAAGGCAATCTGGCCATACGGTTTTATGAACAAAGTTACGCAGAGAGATAGGTTATATTACTGAACATAAGGAATGTCTTCCAAAGAAAATAGTCCCGCTATTGGTTCCTTTCTTTGGGTTGTCATGCTAAGCATGATCATGCAGCCTCAGCTCTAATGTAAGAGCATAATATCGATGATTTAGTTTGGGAGGCCAGTTAATAGCCCCCGGTAGTGTTCGGTGACAGTCGAGGTCAAGCTGTAAACACCTCGGCCATTGTTATGAATGGCCCATCATTTAACACTGTCATCGGATTGCTGACCAGTTTACGCTTATTGTGACAGTCAGTTTTCGGCTTTCTCCACTGAGGTGCTTAACCATGTGATCTGGAAGCACAATCACAGTGGTTCTCCCTTTGCACACCTAGCTGAACAAAGCGGAACATAGGAGGCAAGCGCAAGAGCCGGGCAACCCAACTATTGACAGAAGACACAATTCAAAACCAATGCATATATAGTGAGATCCGAGAATGTTTTTGCCGAATCTATAAAGGTGTCTGGCATTGTACTGCGAGACTTGTGCTGAAAACACACAAATAGTTTAAAAGTTCCATAAGCTTGGAAAACCACAAAAACCGTCACCTATACTTGTGGGTTATCAGTGAGGACACCGCAAGATCGAACCCATCACAAAGCACCTCTTCTCATTGCAAGAAAAAATAATCTAGTTGGCCAAACCAAACCAAAGTTTCGGAGAAGAAATATGAGGCTATAAATAATCATGCATATAAGAGATCAAAGAAGACTCAAATAATATTCATGGATATAGATCTGATCATAAACTTAAAGTTCATCGGATCCCAACAAACACACCACAAAAAGTCATTACATCAAATAGATCTCCAAGAACAACGAGGAGAACATTGTATTGAGAATCAAAAAGAGAGAAGAAGCCATCTAGCTAGTGCCTACAGACCCGTAGGTCTATGGTGAACTACTCACGCATCATCGGAGGAGCACTAATGAGGAAGATGAACCCCTCCGTGATTGTGTTCCCTCCCGACAGAGTGTCGAAATAGGGCTCTAGATTGGATCTCATGGTTCTGGTACTTGTGGGGGCTGGAATTGTGTTTCATCGACTCCCCTAGGGTTTCTAGAATATTGGGGTACTTATAGAGATGAGAGGCGGTACAACGGAGCTCCATGGGCCCCATTGATACGTCTCCATCATATCTATAATTTTTGATTATTTCATGCCAATATTATACAACTTTCATATACTTCTGGTCACTTTTTTACTATTTTTGGTACTAACATATTCATCCAGTGCCCAGTGCCAGTTCCTGTTTGTTGCATGTTTTTTGTTTCGTAGAGAATCCATATCAAACAGAGTCCAAACTGGATAAAAACTGATGGAGATATTTTTTGGAATATATGTGATTTTTGGGAAGAAGAATCAACGCGAGACGCTGCCCGAGGGGGCCACGAGGCTGGGGGCGCGCCCCAGGGGGTCAGGAGCGCCTTGGGCCCTTGTGGCCACCCCGTAAGGCGGTTGGTGCCCTTCTTTCGCCACAAGAAAGCTAATATCCGGATACAAATTGTGTTAAAATTTCAGCCCAATCGGAGTTACGGATCTCTGGGAATATAAGAAACGGTGAAAGGCTAGAATCTGGAACGCAGAAACAGAGAGAGACAGATCCAATCTTGGAGGGGCTCTCGCCCCTCCCATGCCATGGAGGCCATGGACCAGAGGGGAAACCCTTCTCCCGTCTAGGGAGAAGGTCAAGGAAGAAGAAGAAGAAGAAGAATAAGAAGGGGGGCTCTCTCCCCCTCTCTCCCGGTGGCACCGGAACACCGCCGGGGCCATCATCATGACAATGATCTACACCAACACCTCCGTCATCTTCACCAACATCTTCATCACCTTCCCCCATCTATCTACAATGGTCCACTCTCCTGCAACACGTTGTATGCTCTACTTGAACATGGTGCTTTATGCTTCATATTATTACCCAATGATGTGTTGCCATCCTATGATGTCTGAGTAGGTTTTCGTTGTCCTATTGGTAATTGGTGAATTGCTATGATTGGTTTAATTTTCTTGTGGTTATGTTACTGTCCTTTGGTGCCCATCATATGAGCACGTGTGTGGATCATACCATAGGGTTAGTTGTATGTTGATAGGAATATGTATTGGAGGGCAATAGTGATAGAAGCTTCAACCTAGCTTAGAAATTGATGCATACGGACCAATATATCTTAATGCTATGGTTGGGTTTTACCTTAATGAACGTTAGTAGTTGTGGATGCTTGCTAATAGTTCCAACATAAGTGCATTGAATTCCATGTCAGGGATGACATGGTAGCAGTGGCCTCTCCCACATAAAACTTGCTATCGGTCTAGTAAAGTAGTCAATTGCTTAGGGACAATTTCGCAACTCCTACCACCACTTTTCCACACTCTCTATACTAACTTTATTGCTTGTTTACCTAAAACAGCCCCTAGTTTTTATTTACATGCTCTTTGTATTCTTGCAAACCTATCCCGTTACACCTATAAAGTACTTCTAGTTTTATACTTGTTCTAGGTAAAGCGAACGTTAGGCGTGCATAGAGTTGTATCGATAAAAATTGAGGGAATATTTGTTCTACCTTTAGCTCCTCGTTGGGTTCAACACTCTTACTTATCGAAAGAGGCTACAATTGATCCCCTATACTTGTGGGTTATCACCCACCACCCATCAGTGCGCGCCCGGGCCCCCTAGAACGCCCTAGTGGGGTGTGGGCCCCATGAGCCTTCCCTCGTCCACTTCCTTGGCTCCCAAGTTGTCTTCCGGTCCAAAAAAATCTCCAAAAAGTTTTGCTGCGTTTGGACTCTGTTTGGTACTGATATTCTGCAAAGTAGAAAACAAGCAAAAATAGAAACTAGCATTGGGTACTATGTCAATAGGTTAGTCCCAAAAAATGATATAAAGTTGATATAAAATGATTTTAAAACATCCAATAATGATAATATAACAACATGGAACAATAAAAAATTATAGATACGTTGGAGATGTATCAGCATCCCCACGCTTAATTCCTGCCCATCCTCGAGTAGGTAAATGATAAAAACAGAATTTTGATGTGGAATGCTGCCTAACATGTTCATCACATATTCTTTCTTTTGTAGCATGGACATTTGGACTTTTAGATGGTTCAAAGCAATAGTCTATATTTGATATGAAGACTTCAATACTCAAGCATATCAACAAGCAACCATCACTACTGCAGGATGCTGCTAACAGGACACTATGATCAGAGACCCTTGAAGAAACTGTGTGTGATGCAATAATCACAAACGGTGTTGTATGAAAACCGTCATAAATGTATAAAACATTTGCGATGACGGATGCATCAAACACGGTTCAGGTTTTTTTGTGTGTGCGATGAAGGGCATACAGTTTAGTTCAATGAACTATTTGCGATGAGGAGGAACAAAAGAAACGGGCAGCCAGATGAAGGTGTGTGCGATACACAACATACGGTTCACTCGGATGAACTATTTGTGATTAGGCAATACAAAAGAAATGGTGAGTGTAACATCCCAAAATTCTAAATTTTGGAATGTTATAATAAATAGATAGATTTGATTGATTGTTTGATTGATTGTGTGAAATTGAGTAAAATTCGAAACCTTTTTGAAAAGTTAAATGAGAGGGAATAAAAGGACTTTCCCAAACTTTCATTTTGCATTCGTGATATCCATGAATTCAAATTCTTTTCACCACGGAACCCTGGAGAGAAGATAACATGACTTCTTCCATTTATTTAAATGACAAGGGGTGTTGAAAATATTTGAATTTCATTTGGAAAATATTTCCAGTTCAGAAACTTCATGCAGCTCAATGATTTTCATGAGAGAAGATAAAATGACTTCTTCAAAATTATATGAAATATGAGTTGGGAGTTTCAAAGAATTAAATTCAAAGTTCTTTTGAATTTATTTTCAATTTGGAGTTATTTGAGTTTTATTCAAATTATTTTTCTCCAAAAATAAATTATATGGAAAATAGGGTAACATGATTCCCTACAATAGAGAATTGGAGAAAAATTAATTTGAAATCATTTTGGTATTTTAAAAATGATTTTTGTTGGGTTTTATTAGGCCAGTAGCACTCTTTAAATTAACTGATTCTGTGTGTATTTTATTTAAAGTTATAAAAATGTTCACGTTGTAGGAATTCTTTTTCTGAAAATTTTGATATATTATATGCCTATATAATATATATATATATATATATTATCTGTTGCTTGGAAAATCTTAAAAAATAATAATAATAAAACAAATCTTCGCCAACTGGGCCGGCCCAGCACCCAGCCAGGCCGCGGCCCAGCCAGCCCAGCCCCGCGCGTCCCCGACCTCCGCTCGGTCTCCCGAGCCAGCACGGGAACGCCGCCGCCGCCATGGACGCCGTGGTCGCCCCGGCCTCCTCCTTTGTAACATCCCAAAATTCTAAATTTTGGAATGTTATAATAAATAGATAGGTTTGATTGATTGTTTGATTGATTGTCTGAAAGTGAGTGAATTCGAAACTTTTGAAAGTTAAATGAGAGGGAATAAAAGGACTTTCCCAAACATTCATATTTGCTTTTATGATCTCCATGAATTCAAATTCTTTTCAACACAAAACCCTAGAGAGAAGATGACATGACTTCTTCCATTTAAAATGAAAAGGGTGTTTGAAAAATATTTGAATTCCATTGGGAAATATTTTCCACTTCAGAAACTTTATGCAACTCAATGATTTTCACAAGAGAAGATAAAATGACTTCTTCAAATTATGAAATATGAGTTGGGAGTTTCAAAGGATCAATTTCAAGTCCTTTTGGAATTAATTTTCAATTTGGATTTATTTGAGTTTTATTCAAATTATTTTTCTCCAAAAATAAAATATATGGAAATTAGGGTAACACGATTTCCTACATTAGAAAATTGGAGAAAAATTAATTTGAAATCATTTTGGTATTTTTAAAATGATTTTTGTTGGATTTTAATAGACCAGTAGCACTCTTTGAATTATTAGAATTTGTGTGTATTTTATTTAATGCTAGAAAAATGTTCATGTCGTAGAAAATCTTTTTCTGAAAATTTTGATATATTATATGCCTATATAAAATTTTTTATTTATTTTGTTTTTATCCGTTTTGTTTGTCTAGAAAAATCTTTGTTTAAAAAAAAACTTCCCGTCGAAACTGGGCCGGCCCAGCCCCCAGCCGAGGCCCAGCCCAGCTCGCCCGACCGCCCCGTCTCCGCCTCCCTCACGGCGACCGCCGCCGCCGCGCCCCGTGTCCGACCGGGACACGCCCCGCCGCCGCCTTGCGCTGCCCCCTCCTCCAAGCTTCGCGCCGCCCCCTCCCCTCCTTAAATAGTGCAGCACCCGGGCCCCGTTTCCCCACTCTGCCGCGCCGCGCCGCCCCTCCCGCCGGATCTGCACCGCCGCCTCGCCGCTGCACGCCGCCGCCCAGCGCCGCTCGCTGCTGCCGCGCCTCGCCTCCGCCCGGAGCCCTCCACCAGCGCCGCCGCCTTGCCCGCACCGTCGCCGCCCACTGCTGCCTGCTGCCGCGCCACCGCTCACTGCCACCGGAGAACGCCGCTGCTACCGGATCGGCCGTCGCCGCCGGTGAACCTCCGAGAACCGCAAATAAAACCGCCAGTAAACCGCCGACCCGCCGGTTCATCTAGGTTTTTTGTTTTGGTCCGGTTTTCTTTTAGATGGAATCTATTTAGAGAATGTTCTCTGTTTAAGAACTACGTAGCGAACGTTCACTTTTTAGTTTTTTTTTCTTCTTTTCTGTAATTTTGGCCAGGGACCTAGATGTGAATACTTTATTTACAGAATAGTCCCTGTTCTTCAAACGGTCATAACTTCTTACCCGTTTATCCAAATCCAACAAAACCAACGCTCACGTCTTCGTTATGATCCCCTCTAACCTTTAATCCAACTCAAACATGTTTTTGAAAAGTTTAAAATTTGAATTAGATCAGATTTGAATTCAAACTTCGTTTGATCATAACTTGAGTTTTGTAGCTCCGTTTGAGTTGATTCTTTTTGCAAATCGAAGCTCTTGACCTAAACCTTCTGATAAGGCCAAATTCACATAATTTTGGTACTGTTAGAAATAGTTTTATGTTGCAAGAGCTATTTGCTTGGTTTTGATGTTTTCCGAATTGTCTTCTTCGATCTTTTTGATCTTTTGAGTGATTGCTTATGTGTGGTTACTATTGCTTGCTTACGATAGATTGACCGGAGTGTGACGAGTAGATCTATCAAGAGTTTGAGTGCGAATCATCTTCATCAACATTGCAGGCAAGTTCACACTTTGATCATACCTTTTCTACAACCCAGTTTTATTGCATTAGATCAATCCTCACACATTGCATGATTAGGATCTAATTAAATTGTGGGATGGGAAGTAGATGAGGTAGTACCTATTACCTCTTTATTATCAAACCTTTGGGAGTTACTTCTACGTTTGCTTATTATGCCATGCTATGCTAGTAGACATGGATTGGGTGAGTGATATCCATGACAGATGTGAGATTGATAATTAAGGGTTTATCTAAGGTGGCAACCTAACACACATCTGGGTGGATTGAGGCACCTGGGGTTACCAGGACTTGCCTGTTTTCTTTTGGACCGCCACCCAGGCTCAAAGGGATCATGAGATTATTCATACTAGAAACTTCCGTGTGCAGCCACAAGCCATTATGGGCTCTGGCATAGTTGACTAAGTTATGCGAACTCTTACAGTGGTAGACTAGCAGATGTAGGGGAAAGTAGGTGTACCGGTCTACCCGTCGTAAGGTGCTAGCGCTTCTGAAAGACTGTGTCTCGGTCATCCGTCTTCTCAAACACCATGTAGTGCGAGAAACCAAACGGAGGCGATCGAGTCTTGTGGGGAAAAGTGCGCAAACCTCTGCAGAGTGTAACAAACTAATCATGGTTAGCCGTGTCCCCGGTTATGGACATCTTGAGTATCTAGTACCTGGATTATCATGTGAATCTCAACATGTTACTCTAAAATTAATATTGTTGGGTTTTTAATGATGTTATTTTAAATGGGATTGAGGATGCTGTCAACCATTCTCAATGTTACACAACCACCATGATAGTAATTAATTTTATTCCTTTGAAGTAGGGAAAAATTGGCTTTTCGCAAAAACCTTATAACCATAGAGCTTTTCCACCAGCCAAATATGCATGTAGTGATAGCCTTTATTTATCATTCTCTATGGTGTGAATTTTCCAGTACATTCAATGTACTGACCCTCTGTGGCTGCAACGTCTCATGTTGCAGGATTATCTTACGACGAGTAAGTGATACGTTAGGGTTACGATTTCTACACTCAACTTTGCCGTTGGTGTTGATGGGAAACCACAACCTTGTTGCTTTCGCTATTTTGGATTTGAGGTAATAGTATTTACATTACTTTTACATGTGATTTACCTCTGTTATAAATCCTCGAGTACTGTGTGTGTCAGCATACCGATCCAGGGATGACACTCAAGCACAGAGACTTGACCCATTCGGGTCGGGTCGCTACAAGATGGTATCAGAGCACATGTTGACTGTAGGACGTGACCCTAGAAACTGGCAAGCCTGTAGCAAAGATTTTCTCTACAACTTTCCCTTTCAAAAAGATCTTTTACCTCTCTTCTCTTCTGAGCTTATTCAAAAATTCCCTTTAGTGAGACTATACCCCTTTCCCCTTTTGACCACACGAAGATTCGACTGATGAGACCACTCCAAGAAGTACAAGATATCGGACAGCTAAGACCACTTCGGAATGAAGAGTATTTTTCCATGCCTCTGAATAATGGAAACTACAACGGTTGAAGACCGAAGACAAGTAGAATTTGAAGGCTCTATAGAATTTCTAGATTTGTATGACCTAGGAAGGCTACCCTGATGGAACTTAACAGATTATGGAAGTTGTCAATACCCGAGATCAAGGTGTATTGGAGAAAGACTTAAACAAGGAGCATGAGAACTCGAAGTTTTGTCAAAAAAAACCCTAAGGAAAGGGATATCAATTATGGAAGATAGCTCACGGCAATGACAAGAGAAGAAACACGGTTATCCGTGATGTCATCGCCCGCTGATGCTATTGTCACCGTGCTGAGTTAAGGATGCATTTTATCAGAATGGATTTGATGGAAGAAGGCTGATGGAGCACCTATCATAAGATGAAGTTTTAGCCTTAGCCGGTGTATCACCAGGATCTGTAGTACATCAAGAAGTTTAAAATGGAGCTCCAGGAAGTCGTATTAGACAAGGAAGTATTTCATGAGGAACTCAGGATCCTGAAGATGAGAGTAGCCAAGCTGGAGGAGCTACAACCTCGAGATACCGGAGAATTGTCAAGAACTGAAGGACAGTATGACCATGGTTCATGTGAAGGATGTTGAAACCAGAAATTTGTAATGCAACTCCAGAATATTAAAGGATGTCACGAGAGATTTCACGTCAACAGAGATTGATCTGGCGAAAGAACTTGAGAAAGACAAGCATGATCGGAAGAAGCCATTGGAGGCATGAACAAGGCTTGAAGAGTTTGGAGACGTTGAATATTTATTGACCTTTAGAAGAGCAAACCCCTGTTATATATCTACGTTAGATGCGACATTTGTGAGCTGTCATTTGTTTGATGTTTTTCGACAGCCACAACAAAAATCTGTCTTTTCAAAACTTTTGTTTGTATTGTGTGCATCCCTCTCTATCTCTCTTATCTTACTCCAAACCCATGGACCCAATAGAGGATGAATGGAGATGAGCTTATATTTTCTGGACCGATGAGTCAGTTGGAGACAGACCGATGGATTCAGAACATGGAGGATCACATGGAGAATAACCCTATAGTTGGACATGATATGACCCAGCATGCTCTTCAGTGCTTTGAAAGAGGTGCTGCTACTTGGTGGAGGATATACCAAACCATCAATGGATGGCAAGGAGTAACCACTTGGAAAGAATTTAAGTTGACTCTGCCAAAGTCTCGGCTTGTGTCCCAGAAGTTTAAGCCTTATGGAAAGTATATGAAGAAACCTTGTGCATGCAAGATTTGTGGAGAAATAGGACACACCCAAGGATGAATGCCCTAATTGTGAAGGAAGTCAACCCAGTTGAAGAATGCCCAACTACGCAGATTACTTGTTTCTTGTGTGAAGGGACTACCCACTATCCTGCTCAGTGTCACATTTACCCCATGGTACAACGAACCATCCAGCAGAAGAAAGAAGTAATGAAAGGAGCGCTCATGGAAATTTTTGAAGAAGTTGTGATGAAGGAAGAGATGGAGGACACATCTAAAGAAGACCCGAGTAAACCCTGCACTAAGTCTTGCTATTCATGTGGAGAAGAAGGACACATCTCCCAAAATTGTTTGAATGGGGATCAAGTAGAATTCCCGACAGAGGAAGTAGAATATGACCCACAAGAAATAGAAGCCATGATTGGCATGAAAAAGTCCAGGAAGAGAAACCTATTGGATTCCAGGAAGGACCTGAGTCGTATCACCTGTTACAGGTGCAAAGAGTCAGGGCACTACCTCAGTAGTTGCCCAAAAAGGAAGCCAATGACCCAAGGAGGCTATATAATCCCAAGGAAACCTCAGGACTTGTCAGAAGTAATATGTTTTAGTTGTAACGGAGCAGGGCACTTTGCCAGAGAATGCCCTAAGGAGAAGGAAACTTGTGCTAGATAGTTGAGTTTGCAACAAAAGAAATGGAGTAGTAGAAGTGAGCACATTTTCTTTTATATTGAGGTGTTGAGTTGAGACATGTAATGGAAAAGCAAGAGATTGTAATCATTGGAGAATCAATAAAGTTAGCATTGTTGGTAAAGATTTGGGTTTTATGAGTTGTTACTCTATGAAGAAGAATTTTGGTCATTCTGAGGATATGAGAAATATGGTCTATGGAAGATTTGTGCATTTTAAGGGTGGTAGTACCCTGTAAGAACCGTTGACCCCTGGAAAAGATAAGGATACTCCACTGAGTGGATTTCGGACAAAATGAATACGAGTTTTGTCTCGATATGTGTGATACCCCAAGAGTGTGTGGGATGAAGTTGGAGACCGTCAGTTGTTTGGACCAAATGTGATCAAGGAGTCAGAAGAGAATGTTAAGTTGATTCGAGATAGACTGAAGGTAGCTCAGTCCAGGCAGAAGAGTTATGTAGACTCAAAAACTCAAGGAGGTAGTCTATGAAATTGGAGACAGAGCATGTCTTCGTGTGTCCCCTCTGCGAGGAGTTAAACGATCTGGAGTTAAGGGAAAGTTAGCCCCGAGATTTGTAGGACCATACCGAGTTTTGGAGCGTATGGGAGAAGTGGCCAACAAGTTGGAATCACCCGAAGGACTGTCAGGAGTTCAAGATGTGTTTAACATTTCCCAGTTGAAGAAGTGCCATGCAAAGATGGCCAATATTCCCCTATAAGGACGCTTGACCCTGGAAAGGATAATGATGTTCCACGAAGTGGAATATGGACTCCATAAGTATAAGTTTATATCTCGGTATGTGGGATATCCCACGAGGATGAATAGATAAATTACTATTGGATATAAAGGAGGTATGATGTCGGAAATATGGATCAATGGAAACTCCATGATGAGTCTGAGTAATCATGTCCTAGTTTGGTGCCAATAGAAGGAAGTAAGACAGTACAATTGGATGGATTTAAGAATACTAGGAAGTTGGAAGTTGGAATAATGATCAGTTGCCCGATGATAAGTTCAAGGACTACAAGTGATGAGATGGGCCATAACCACATGCCCCAGGACCTGCCAACAAGCAAGCACATTCTTGCTGAAGGAAAAACCCTGGAAGAGAGTACGACCTTACCCACCGACGTTTTTATAGGAGTAACGCAAAACCTGAGAGTTGTGGAGGAACGATAGATGTTTGTTTGGCTTGCAGAATCAATGGATTATTCCGAACACAGTTCATGGACAAGAGAAATTCTGCAATGCTTGTGAGGATGACCGAGTGTTAGAATGCGAGATTCGCTAAACCGTATACAAGGTAATGATTTGGGTGCGGGATGGATTGATCACCATACCGACTTACTCTTATTGTTCGCCTTGATATATGGGATGGTAAATCTAAGTGACTTACCTATAGTAGAGAGACGACAATATCAAAACTTGTTTGAACCTTAGAATGGTATAAGTATTTTTCCCATGTACACGGCAGTTGTTGCCAACCGTAGGTTATACGGTGAGGATCAACCCAGGCCCATTTCCTGCAGGAGAAACCATAAATGGTTGACCACCATGAGATATCGATAGTTGTTTAGTATTGGCGCCAGACCTATCAGCTAAGAAGACCCAGTCTCGGAATAACCTTACCAGGATGAAAGTACAGAAGAATTGAGGACAAGGTTATGCCGCTGCCGGAAGAGCCAGAGAAGGAATTATCCTTATGATCTGAGAAGACCGGACCTGTCAAAGAATAAGGATGGAGTATATGAGTATTGATGGGACCGTAATGATGTTTTTAAGGGTGGTAGCACCCCAGACCCTGGGATGATTGATGGATTTTGAGGAGACCCCAAACCCTAACCTTTTTCTTTCTAGCCTCTCCAAATCACGAGGACGAGATTCATTTTAAGGGTGGTAGGTTTGTAACATCCCAAAATTCTAAATTTTGGAATGTTATAATAAATAGATAGATTTGATTGATTGTTTGATTGATTGTGTGAAATTGAGTGAAATTCGAAACCTTTTTGAAAAGTTAAATGAGAGGGAATAAAAGGACTTTCCCAAACTTTCATTTTGCATTCGTGATCTCCGTGAATTCAAATTGTTTTCACCACGAAACCCTAGAGAGAAGATAACATGACTTCTTCCATTTATTTAAATGACAAGGGGTATTGAAAATATATGAATTTCATTTGGAAAATATTTCCAATTCAGAAACTTCATGTAGCTCAATGATTTTCATGAGAGAAGATAAAATGACTTCTTTAAAATTATATGAAATATGAGTTGGGAGTTTCAAAGAATTAAATTCAATGTTCTTTTGAATTTATTTTCAATTTGGAGTTATTTGAGTTTTATTCAAATTATTTTTCTCCAAAAATAAATTATATGGAAAATAGGGTAACATGATTCCCTATAATAGAAAATTGGAGAAAATTAATTTGAAATCATTTTGGTATTTTAAAAATGATTTTTGTTGGGTTTTATTAGACCAGTAGCACTCCTTAAATTATCTGATTCTGTGTATATTTTATTTAAAGTTATAAAAATGTTCATGTTGTAGGAATTCTTTTTCTGAAAATTTTGATATATTATATGCCTATATAATATATATATATATATTTATCTATTGCCTGGAAAATCTTAAAAATAATAATAATAATAAAACAAATCTTCGCCGACTGGGCCGGCACAGCACCCAGCCAGGCGGCGGCCCAGCCAGCCCAGCCCCGCGCGTCCCCGACCTCCGCTCGGTCTCCCGAGCCAGCACGGGAGCGTCGCCGCCGCCATGGACGCCATGGTCGCCCCGGCCTCCTCCTTGCCCCTCGCGCACGCCAAGCCACCGCCTCCCCTCCCCTCCTATAAAATCGCCGCCCCGGGCCCCGCCTCTCTCTCCTCCCTCGCACTCCCGTGCCGCCGCAGATCGGCGCCGCTGCCTGCCGCCTCGCCGCACCCTTCGCCGCTGCTGCTGTGCCGCCCGCTCGCCTGTGCCGCCGCCTTGCTTCGCCACCGCGCCGCTCCCCGTGCTGCCCTCGCCCGCGCTGCCTCGCGCCGCTTGCCGCGTAGCCACCGCCGCTGCCCGCCACCTCGCCAGAGAGCCGTTGGAAACCGCCGCCGACGATGACCCGCCGACCGAACCGGTAGAACCGCTGCTTCGACCTGGTTTATTTAGGGTTATCACGGTTTTTTTTAAAACCCCGGTTTTCTTATTTAAATCTGTTAGTTAGTAAACGTTTTCCATTTAGTAGTTTTAGTGAACGTTTTCATTCTGTAGATCTATGTAACGAACGTTCGCCATTTAGTCTTTCTTTTATTTTAGATTTCCGGCCAGGGACCTATATGTGAGGATTTTCTCTACAGTTTAGTCCCTGAACTTCAAACAATCATTACTTTTTACTCGTTAGTCCAAATCCAACGAAACCAACGCCCACGTATTCATTACGATCTCCTCTATCCATTAATCCAACTCAAAAATATTTTTGAAAAGTTTAAAATTTGAATTAGATCAGATTTGAATTCAAAACTTCGTTTGATCATAACTTGAGTTTCGTAACACCGATTTAGTTGATTCTTTTTGCAAATCGAAGCTCTTGACCTAAACTTTCTGATAAGGCCAAATCCATATAATTTTGATACTGTTAGAAATTGTTTTATGTTGCAAGAGTTTTTTGGTTGGTTTTGATGTTTTCCAAATTGTCTTCTTCGATCTTTCTGATCTTTTGAGTGATTGCTTATGTGTGGTTACTATTGCTTGCTTACGATAGATTGACCAGAGTGTGACGAGTAGAGATATCAAGAGTTTTGAGTGTGAATCATCTTCATCAACATTGCAGGCAAGTTCAAACTTTGATCATACCTTTTTCATACCCAGTTTTTATGCATTAGTTCCAATCCTCAAACATTGCATGTTTAGGATGTCATTAACATGTGGGTATTGGGAAGTAGTTGATGAGGTAGGAACCTATAACCTATTTATTATCAAACCCTTGGGAGTTACTATTACGTTAGGCTTATAGTGACATGCTATGCTCGTAGACGTGGATTGGGTGAGTGATATTCATGACAGATGAGAGTTTGTTTATTTAATGGTTTATCTAAGGTGGCAACTTAAACACACATCTGGGTGGATTGAGGCACCGGGTTATTCCAGGATTGCCCGTCTAGGCACCTGGGTAGACCAGGATTGCCTGTTCTTTTTATGGACCGCCACCCAAGCTCAAAGGGATCATAAGATTATTCATACTAGAAACTTCCGTGTGCAGCCACAAGCTATTATGGGCTCTAGCATAGTTGACCAAGTCCTGCGAACTCTTACAGTGCTAGACTAGCAGATGTAGGGGATGTAGGTGGTACGGTCTACCCGATCATAAGGTGCCAGCGCTTCTGAAAGACTATGTCTCGGTCATCTGTCTTCTCAAACACCATGTAGTGCGAGAAACCAAACGGAGGCGATCGAGTCTTGTGGGGAAAAGTGCGCAGACCTCTGCAGAGTGTATATACTAATCATGATTAGCCGTGTCCCCGGTTATGGACATCTTGAGTATCTAGTTCTTGGATTATATTGTTGATCTCATCATGTTACTTTAAATGAATATTGTTGGGTTTAATGATGTTAGTTAATTGGGATTGAGAATGCTGTCAACCATTCTCAATGCTTAACAACTACCATGATAGTTAAATAAATTTATTCCTTTGAAGTAGGGAAAAATTGGCTTTACGAAAACTATAACCATATAGCTTTTCCACCAGCCAAATATGCATGTAGTGATAGCCTTTATTCATCATTCTCTATGGTGTGAATTTGCTAGTACATTCAATGTACTGACCGTTTGTGGCTGCAACGTCTCATGTTGCAGGACTTCTTACGACGAGTAAGTGATACATTAGGGTTACGATTTCTACACTCAACTTTGCCATTGGTGTTGATGGGAATCCACAACCTTGTTACTTCCTCTATTTTGGATTGAGGTAACAGTATCTTACATTACTTATACATGTGATTTACCTCTGTTATAAATCCTCGAGTACTGTGTGTGTCAGCATACCGATCCAGGGATGACACTTAAGCACAGAGACTTGATCCATTCGGGTCGGGTTGCTACACTGAGCCAGATCAAAGGTGTGTGCGATATACGGCATGTGGTTCGCTCGAATGAACTGTTTGCGTTGAGACATGAGAGCAGAAATGGTTCGAATGAACAAGATGTGTGTGATAGGAGGCAAACAGGTCTATAATCGGAGATTGTGCGAAGACCGATAACAACACAGACGATTACTGCTAACAAGCCATGTTGTTGTGAGCAAACAATTGCTAGTATACAATTGTGAGTGATTGACGAAAACATCACCGACGGGTTCCATTGTTTAGTCCATGTGCGATGTGATTTTCTTTGTTCGCACAACATCTACGCTCTGTCTATAGCAACAACATATATACTTAAAAAGACAACATTGCATAACCAAATTAAGTATACAATTACACAAGTGACTACACACATAACATTTCCACACACCAAAGAAAGCAATTACATGCATACAAAAGTAGGAGAAACGAGAATCTAATCATCTACTTATTGTTGCGACGGCGCTTGCCATTGCTCTGCTTCCGGCTGGATCCCTAGCCGTTTTGGGGAAGGAGGGACTTCCTCATGTCAACGATCCGCCCGTACACGTCGTAGCTCGTGTACGCCTCCTTGGCCGCGTACATGACGTGAGCTTTGTCGAGTTTCTCCATCCAGGCTGAGTGCGAGACGCACTTGTCCTTGTTGCACGAATCCTTCATGTCTCTGTAGTAGGGGTCGATGATGGCCTCTACGAGGTGAACCAGTGAGTCCTCCTCATGCGCCTTGCTGCCCCTGATCTTGTATTGGCCCTGGATATCGACAAGATTCTGGCAGGCGATGCCTGAATTCTCGAGTGCATTTACATCGTTGGTGATGTCCACCGTAGCGAACATGTAGTGGGGGCTGTTGACAAACCTAGCGAAACGCTTGCAAGGCCTTGTGGCCAGGCAGTAGTGGTAGACGAGGACGTGATGCTGCACGCACATCTGGGCGACAGCGACCTTGGGACGAGACCCAGCACAAGCACGGGTGTACTCGAGGTCGAACCCGACCACCTTGTACTTCTCCTTGGCAAGCAACAGCTCCATGATGTGGATGGAGTGCTCCGCCCAGACCAGGTCGTTGGTGTACACCACCGAGAGGTCCATGAACCTTCTGTGGGTGTCCACCACGACACGCATGCTGAACTGCTACTCATCGTCGGCAACCGCTCGGAGCACCATTGGAGCCGCGCAGGATACCGTCTAAGAATTTCTCGTGGTGGGTGTGCTTCTTGCAATGGTGGGGCGCGATCGAAAGGTTGAAGACACACAAGGGTAGGTTAAATGGCCGCTGTAATAAATGGGGGTCGGCCAGCCTGTAATCGTCACATCTAGTCACGGTGTTCATAGCGGAGGATTCTAGAATCCAGTGCACGCTTGATAACACCGCACCCCAGGCATGGGCTCGAAGAGTCTGTTCCCACGCTACCCTGCTGTTTACCGCGCAAGCTTCCCGCCTGGCTAGTTTTTCCACGCGTCGGCTAGAAGAGGGACAAATCATGGGCATTTATTGGCAAAAAGCTTTATAAAAATGAAGTGTGTGGAATGACTTCGGTCATAAGTTTACCCTTGGGTGATGAGGTCAAAGTTACATAGAAGGGTGATGATGGACGCTCGAGTGCGATAATTAATTTTGCGCTCTACAGTGCACACGGTGGAAGAAACCAACTGTGTGCAATATTGTCGAAGATCGCAGTCGAGTTAGCTATACAGATCGTGCGCTGTGAGATCGACAAGGTGAACTAATTCGAGAATGGTTAATAAAATCTAAGACCATTGCATATTAAGGTCAAAACAGTGCTAGCAATATACGAGTCTCATACGATGCCATTTCAACGATTGTACCACAAAAGCTCGAAATGTTACAAGGTTCAAATTTCAAAGTTATATGGCTCAAATTCGAAGATTACAAGGTTCGTACTGATATTCGAAATGAAATTCAGTTCATCAGCTGCAAACACTCGCGCTGATGCACTGAACATGGATATCAGAGAGGTTCAAACTAATATCACCGCTTCTAAGTATGGCTTCGAAACCTCACAATTTTTGTAAAGGGGTCAGCCACTGAGAAGTCATGTATGGGGTTGACCCGATGATTTCCGATTACTCTATCATCTGAAGTTCCAAAATGAAATTCAGCATTTTTGGAGCCTGCTCCATTCTGCCGCAAGGGCCGGTGCTGATCAATAGACCATTCATTTTTGCGAAATAAATGTAGGGAAAACCTCATTTCCTTCAGCACCCTTTCTCTGAGAACAAAGAACCTAGCGAATATAATCTCCGGTAAGGTCCCTCGGTAGGAGTTGAAAGTAATTTCTGAGAGATGCAGATCTAGGAATTCGACGTGATTGTTGTATTGTATCACATTATCCACCACTGGGCCTAAGCTTATCTGCAAAAGAAGAAAACGTGTTAGTGCCTACATGCAGTTTTCAACATTACTACAGGCCTAGCTATTTGGTTTGCAGGATTTGTAAAATGCACTAACATGCCATCTTCGATCTGGCATAATTAACATGGGCATTTGATTACATTCTAGAAAAATGTAGCCTTCTTCACAAGAGGTTGGAGTGCATGAAAAGTTCCCTAAGAAAACTAGTATAGATGAATCAAAAGGAGAAATGCTTATTGAATGTAACCATATGGATCAAGCAACCAATATGGTGGGGCATGTATGTACTGAAATCCTCCAAAAGAACCTTCAGAAATCGTAGTACATTGTCATTGTAAACTTGGAAAGAGGTGTCACAAATTGAACTCCCTTATGGTTAACATTTAACAGGAAAGGAACATCACCTCGATATATAGCTTCTCCAGGCACGGAAAGCATCTCAGGAAACGGACAACTTGCTCCAGGTCGGGCCTAATAGATTCTAGTGCCAAGACCTTCACTGTGCGCAGTTTCGGGGTCAAGCTTGTCGGAATCATTTTCTGAATGACACATGAACAAACATCTTCAAAATTAGAAATAATGTTAATTTCTAGAAGGAGAGGTAGAAGGCGGCTGTTGTACCTGGACGGGTGTGGATACAATAACAAGTTCGGAGTATTTGTCAGACAAGTAGCCCACCACTATCAATTTTGGCGCAGAAATGACATTGATTCTTGTTGGACCTTCTTGATCAACTACAAGTAATCTCTCAAGTGCAGGTGTGTCCTGGATGACCATACCATGGTCCACCTTTTGTGATGTCTTCCTGCCGCACCAGCAACACACATAAATAGTTCGGAGAGTCATGGAGGTCATGTGGAAGGTACTCAACCCATTGATCGCCTGAAGACGAAGGTACTCGAGTGCAGTACAACCACAGAGCAGGCGCTCCATGTCACCCTTTAAGAGGCAGATGGCGACGAGCTCGAGGTGCTTCAGTCGTGGTAGAATAAGAGCGGGCACGTCATTAAGGGGCGGGAAATGGCGGTTCCTGAACTTGGCGACGCGCAGCGTGGGCGCGAGGCGGAGTGCGGACGTTGGCAGCGACTGCATATGCCCATCATCAAAAGTGAGCTCCTCGAGATGTTCTAGGGAGGGGGATCGGAACCAGTTGTCAAGCTTGGCTCGGTCCTTGCCGTTGGAACAGAACTTGCCCATTCTGAGGCCTTTGGTTGGGCCAAGGTGACTGCCAAGGATCTTGGAGAACGCATCCAAGCTTTTGTGATAGCCATGGCAGAGCTCATGGGTGTCGATGAGGTCAAGAGGGCTGGAGTTCCATAGGGGGCGCCACCACCGGGAAAGGAGGGTTGTCCGCGCCACATATTTGATTGGGAGGAGGGAGATGATGACTCTCAACATATCATCGGGGAGGTTGCTGATTAAGTCTAGGCCTGCTGGAGTCGCTTGCGGTTCTAGCTCGTCCCGCCTGCGCTTGTTGCCAGCCCCGTTCTCCACCTCCGAAGTCTCCTTGTCAGCGGCACTTTCTGATAGAAATGGGAGTACAGGGAATATTTAGTTAAAACAGGGCAATAGAAAAGTGTATTGGTAACTAGAAGTTATTAGGTAGGGATATAGTAAGAAAAGGGAATAACAATTGGTTGCTTAAATACTACACAATTCATTTGACATTGCTGGGTAAGTCAACATATGCAGATAGTTGAAAAGAAAACTTACTTCAAACAAAGTCTGGACGGATGATTTTGTCGGGGAAGTTAGCATATATCTCATGACCAGGCCCTTCTATGTGCAATGCAATTTTAGTGCCAGCTTTCAGTACATAAAACTTTGCAATTTCATTCCAAAAGACAGTGCCAAAATAGGAGTCACCATGTTCATCAAGTCTTACAGTAGCAACGATTGTAAATCCATGGTTTGTGTGCAGTATGACATTCGTGGAGCCTTGATGTATGTAAAGGGAAAATTTGTGCACTACATAATCTGTTGCATAGCGAGGGATGTCCTGCAGAAAATGGTAGGATTGTTAAAGAAAATATTGTAACATGCAAATATGGGCCCAAATTGAAAGAACTGTGCAGCAGTTGAAATCGAAGGACAAAAGTCTATAATTAAACAGATAGGGTAAACATGATGTCATGGAAATATGAGAGTAATGAAAAGAACAATACATAATCTGTTGCATAGCGAGGGATGTCCTGCAAAAAAATGGTAGGATTGTTAAAGAAAATATGGTAACATGCAAATATGGGCCCAAATTGAAAGAACTGTACAACACTTGAAATTGAAGGACAAAAGTCTATAATTAAACAGATAGGGTAAACATGATGTCATGGAAATATGAGAGTAATCGAAAGAACAATACATCATTAATTTTCCTAATATAGAAAGAAGAGGGGGAAATACCCTTTGACGTATATAGTGCATGTGGCACCTTTTATCCAAATGTAGAAATATTTAGAATACGTTCAGGAAAGTAGGTCATGCCAACCAATTTAGGGTGAGATTGAACATACTGTGAGCATCCTCAAGTTATCTGGTACGATGAGATGGAATCTCTGGAGGTGGTCGCCAAGTCCTGAAGTGTCGGCACATTGTACATTCTATGAATGAAAGAAAACCCTCAAATCACCTCGAATAAAAATGAATTCACGGTGATTTCCGTCGGGTGATTAAAGGAGGCAGATGAACTGGGATAAGAGATGAGATAATATATCGTTAAATTAGTTACCTTGTCGTCCATGAGAAAGAACCCTAAGTACGACAGATTTCCAACCGAGCAGAGCTGGGTCGACCGCGAGCAGTGTCGAGAAAGTCGATGCTGATAGGTGGCGGCAAGCGGAAGTGGCGAAATGTGGTGGGCTTTTCCAACAGCCTGGCAGCGGCGGCAGGCATCGAGCTAAGTGTTTACCGCCGCGATAGACGGTGCCATGGCATAGACACGGAGGAGCTTGTGCAGGTGTGAATGGGGAACGTACCAGAGGGCCGAGGGGGTGGCGGGAAGGGTGAGGGTTTTTGTGACGTGGGGATGGTGAGGGTTTTCTTTTTTCTTTTTTGAATTGGGCGGTGAGGGTTTTCTATCCCACAAAGAATTTTGGGGGCGACGGTTTGCTAGAGCGAACCGTGTGTGATTGACGTAGCAGGCAAAATGAAAGTCATTGCACACGGTTCCAATTTTGGGAACCATGTGTGATTAACGTACTACCTCCGTCCTGGTTTATTGGTCCCCCGTTGTAATTTTTACCAAAATTTGGCGAAATGTAAAACATACTCAGACATAGATAATAAGCGTACACGTACATAAGCATAGTTCAACCATAAGTACATAGGTCAACCATCATTAAGCATACTCAAGCGTACATAGTTCGATCCATCCCACATCTCATCTCACATGCGGCCGGCATGATCCTGAAGCTTCTCCAGGTACTCGGCATACGCGCCGTGCGCCACCCTGCGAGAATACTTCTGCTTGAAGGAGCCAACGACCCGTCCTCTTGCATGCGCTAGAACACTTAGATACGCGTCATGAATCTTTTGGTTGCAAAATGGGCATCCATAGCCGTGGTTCTAGGTCCTAATACACCTGTTATGCATTCCCGCATAAAGCTCCCTCAGGATTCGCCTCTTGTACCTCCTCTGGGCATCTTCATCCTCACTATCCACATCGTCAGACAGCACCTATACAAATAGTAAAACAAATTTTGCATCAAATCACTGATTACATGCCGTGAAGTAGGATTAGGAATTTATGGCTATTTATTTATACATATCTAGAGATTATGGCTCGATTCTTAAGCACAGTCGTTGCTACCTCTTGAGCACTGCATTGGTTTTCCCTTGAAGAGGAAAGGGTGATGTAGCAAAGTAGCGTAAGTATTTCCCTCAGTTTTTGAGAACCAAGGTATCAATTCAGTAGGAGGCCACAGGCAAGTCCCTTGTACCTACACAAACAATTAAGAACCTCGCAGCCAACGTGATAAAGGGGTTGTCAATCCCTTCACGGTCACTTACGAGAGTGAGATCTGATAGAGATGATAAGATAATATTTTTGGTATTTTTATGATAAATATTAAAAGTAAAGATTGCAAAATAAAAGGTAATAGAAATAGCTTGTTGATGGAAGATTAATAAAATGGATAATAGACCTGGGGGACATAGGTTTCACTAGTGGCTTCTCTCAGGATAGCATAAGTATTACGGTGGGTGAACAAATTACTGTCGAGCAATTGATAGAAAAGCAAATAATTATGAGAATATCTAGGCCTGATCATGTATATAGGCATCACATCCGTGACAAGTAGACCGACTCCTGCCTGCATCTACTACTACTACTCCACACGTCGACCGCTATCCAGCATGCATCTAGAGTATTAAGTTCATTAGAACAGAGTAACGCATTAGGTAAGATGACATGATGTAGAGGGATAAACTCAAGCAATATGATATAAACCCCATCTTTTTATCCTCGATGGCAACAATACAATACATGTCATTTCCCTTTCTGTCACTGGGATCGAGCACCGCAAGATAGAACCCAAAGCTAAGCACTTCTCCCATTGCAAGAAAGATCAATCTAGTAGGCCAAACCAAACTGATAATTCGAAGAGACTTGCAAAGATAACCAATCATACATAAAAGATTTCAGAGAAGAATCAAATATTGTTCATAGATAGACATGATCATAAACCCACAATTCATCAGATCTCGACAAACACACCGCAAAAAGAGTTACATCGAATAGATCTCCAAGAGGATCGAGGAGAACTTTGTATTGAGATCAAAAGAGAGAGAAGAATCCATCTAGCTAATAACTATGGACTCGAAGGTTTGAAGTAAACTACTCACACATCATCGGAGGGGCCATGGAGTTGATGTGGAGGCCCTCCATGATCGATGCCCCCTCCGGCGGAGCTCCGGAAAAGGCCCCAAGATGGGATCTCTTGGGTATAGAAGTTGCGGCGGTGGAAATAGGGTTTTGTGGTGCTCCTGGATGTTTTCAGGGTATATGAGTATATATAGGAGGAAGAAGTAGGTCGGTTGAGCCACGAGGGGCCCACGAGGGGGGAGGGCGTGCCCAGGGGGTAGGCGCACCCCTTGCCTCATGGCCTCCTTGGTTGTTTCTTGACGTCCACTCCAAGTCCTTTGGATCATGTTTGTTCCAAAAATCACGTTCCCGAAGGTTTCATTCTGTTTGACTCTGTTTGATATTCCTTCTCTACGAAACACTGAAATAGGCAAAAAACAACAATTTGCACTAGGCCTTGGGTTAATAGGTTAGTCCCAAAAATAATATAAAAGTGTATAATAAAGCCCATTAAACATCCAAAACAGAATATATAATAGCATGGATCAATAAAAAATTATAGATACGTTGGAGACGTATCAGCTGTCTATGTACAGACTAATCTTGAAGAAAATAATGGCACAAACATAGGTAGGTCATTCAAAATGAATTGTCAAGTCCTGGCTAGGAATTATTAGCATGAACACTAACCCTAGTCGGATTACTAGCAGAAATCATTTGCACAGATGAAACAACTAATCACTTATCACCTGTACCATTCAAGCAATCAATACATTACACGGATCTAAAGAAACTTACTCAGGTTTCATGGATTGGGAGAACATAACCACATGATTTCTATTCCAAAAAAGGGGAAGCATGAGTAACCAGAGAAACACTATGATCTATTTGACACATAAATGGGTATAGATGACTAACCAGCTATCCGTCATCGTCGGAGTCGTCACCGGAGTGGTCGTCGGAGTCGGTATGGAACTCCGCCTTCGGCTGTGGAAGCTCGACACCATCGATGACGTTAGGGTGTAGCGATAAATTGCCAGCGGTGACGGCAACCTCTATCTCCATCTCCATGCCATGCTCTGGTGCTTTAGCAGCCCTGGCGTCGCAACTCCCTTCGATGGGGCGCTTCGGCCACATCCTCATACACTAACGGCTTTGAGGACTAAGAGCGGCGTCGAGGATGCAAGCGGAGAGAGAGGATTGTGTGTGCGTAGAGAGGATGGGGGGTGCGGCCGCTCAGGCACACCATTAATATGGAGTAGTGGGAGTTGTGGGAGAGAGGCGGGCGATGGTCAAACCAATGGCTTGCCTCCCGGTGAGCCTGCGCACCGGACTGTTGGCATGCCAACCAAAGTTTCACACAGCTACTCGCATGCCTCCCGATGATATTGCGCAGCGAGCACGCCTCCGTCAATTCACACACCTGCATGCACGCCTCCCCGTCTGCCTGTGCGGCGGACTGCTCGCATGCGTCCCTTCAACTCACGCCTTCTCACACACCACACGGGTCGCGCGGCGGCACGTATATTGTTTTTCTATTTGGATGAATAATGTTGCCGCTTTATTGCTTAACCGAAGCATGGCACGCATCCATTGTTGGTCTAACGCTCACGGTTCAAATAAATAATCCGTTTGGGATATTGCTTTCCAATTATTAATAATCTCCTATCTGTAATTAGATAAAGATTACATCAAAATTGGTCTCAAATTTGACAAAAAAGTACAATGCCACTTTGTATTGGTGTCCATATGACAACACGATAAGGTTCATGAACTTCAAATAAGTTTTGGATGTACTAGAATTTAAAAATCAAGATTCTCAATGTTTGAAATTTGTTGCACGGGGAGTAAACATGCACCTAGTGAGACACATGTGTTTTTGCAATCCATTTAGGTGCACTGTCACGTGTGCATGTAGCTCAAATTTGATTTGTGCACATTATACCCATAGAAAATCAATCAATCAATGTACTAAAACGTATTAATGATATAATGTTTTGGCCACATGCAGTCGATGGCTGTCCTACACGACACTCGATACTCGCGTGTGACGCTTTCTGTGGGCCCGCGAGGTCGTCGTCCATCACTTTGACGAACAGCTGGCAGGGAGGTTATTTTGACCAGCAAAATATAATCTTTTTTGTTTGTGTTATGGTGGTATATAGTACGCGTCGAACAGGTGGCAGGGGACTAGCATATATACTATACGTATGCGTCTGTGAACAAGTACACCTCACTCAGTGTCGGGACTTTTTGGTTACTGAGGCACGTGCCACATCAAAATTGTGAAATTGGTTATTCAAACATCACACAACACCTTTTTGGGCCACATGCATATATATCCCAGCTAGGACACTCACGTGTGACGCTTCCATCCATGGGCCCACGAGGCCATCGTCGATGCATGCATGCATGCATCACTTTGACCTACATCAGGAGAGGTTAATTAATTTCACCATCGATGAGGATTCTTTTGGGTTGTACATATATTACGCCAGGAGCATATAGTATGCGGTGAAGAGGGGGGAAGGGGACCATCATATGTAGTACGCTTGATATGAACCTCGCTTTGTGTGGGTGCATGGCTTATGGTTTTTGAGGCATGTGGGACATCATAGTTGTGCATTTTGGGTATTCAACATATATATGTTTGGCCCACATGCAAAGTGGTGGTGGTTGTCCTCTCACACCCACTTAAGCGGTTATCAGCGATATCGATGCTTTCCATCTGTGGGCCCGCTTGGTCCATCACTTCTTTTTGCCTGACAACAGGAGAGGTTAATTTGACTTAGGAGGGGATTATTATTTTTGCTCTGGGATGACATGCATGATACACTTTGAGCACACACACATGCATGTGTATGCATGAATCCCTCCCATCGAGTGGAAGTGGCTAGTACAACGACACCATCATGAACCGATCTCGCTCTGTGTGGGGAGCTAGTGTATGATTTTTGACACACGCGCCAGATCAATGTTGTGTATTCAAACATGCATGCACGCATCACCTCCATACATATGCATGTAGTGGTTGCCTTCAAATGATACACTCCCTCAGGTGGTTATTGGCGACACGCCTATATATTCATGGGCCTGGGTGGACATCCATGATCACCTTGACCAACAACAAGATAGGTTACCATGGCGGATTCTTCATTTGGTTCGTGTTATCGTAGTATAGGTCATGGTGAGATTCAGACCTAATTAAGTTTGAGTGCATATACTATGCACGCATGCATGCATATATGAATCCCCGTCATTGGCTTGAAGTGTGGTGTAACATACATATGCATCGTCAACCTAACGCTCACTCAGTGTGGGGATTTCTAGTTCGAAATCACGGTGCCACATCAAAGTTGTTCCATTGTTACTCAAAAACACACCTCTCCATACATATGTTTGGGCCACACACATGCAGTGGTTGTCTTCGGGGACTAGCTACTTGCGTGATTATTAGCGAGCTAGCCCATCTCCGGGGTCGAATGGACGTCCATCATTTTGACCAACAACAAGAGAGAGGTTGTACGACCAAGGTGGATTATTATTGGTCCATTTTACAATCCATCTTGGTGAGATATATGCCTCTCTGGCCCACCGACTGAAAGTGTGTTTCTCTGTGTGTGGGGGGGGTGCAACATGGCACTTTGCTAGGTGAACCTCGGTTGGGGGGCATGCATTCATAGCTTAATTAGGATTCCCTTCGTGGCGACACGAGGGGGTGGGGGGTTGCTAGCTACTTCGCACTTTGCTATGTGAACCTCGGTTGGGGGGAGGGGGGCATGCTCATAGTTCAGGATTCCCTTCGTGCCGACACGAGGGGGGCTACTAGCTACTTCACACTTTGCTAGGTGGACCTCGGTTGGGGGGGCGTGCATTCATTCTTAGGATTCCCTTCGTGCCGACACGAGGGAGGGGTGGCTTCTAGCTACTTTGCACTTTGCTAGTGTGAACCTCGGTTGGGGGGAGGGCATGCATTCATAGCTTAGGATTCCCTTCGTGCCGACACAAGCGAGGGGGTCTACTAGCAACTTCGCACTTTGCTAGGTGAACCTCGGTTGGGTGGGGGCATGTGCATTCATAGCTTAGGATTCCCTTCGTGCCGACACGAGGGAGGGGTGGCTGCTAGCTACTTCACACTTTGCTAGGGTGAACCTCGGTTGGGGGGCATGCATTCATAGCTTAGCTAGGATTCCCTTCATGCTGACACGAGGGAGGGGGCTGCTAGCTACTTCACACTTTGCTAGGTGAACCTCGGTTGGGGGGCATGCATTCATAGCTTAGGAATCCCTTCGTGCCGACACGAGGGAGGGGGGCTGCTAGCTCTACTCCACACTTTGCTAGGTGAACCTCGGTTGGGGGCATGCATTCATAGCTTAGGGTTCCCTTCATGCCGACACGAGGGAGGGGGGCTGCTAGCTACTTCACACTTTGCTACGATGAACCTCGGTTGGGGGGCATGCATTCATAGCTTAGGATTCCCTTCGTGTCGACACGAGGGAGGAGGGGGGCTGCTAGCTACTTCACAATTTGATAGCTGAACCTCGATTGAGGGGGAGGGGGCATGCATTCATAGCTTAGGATTCCCTTCATGCCGACACGAGGGGGGTGGGGGAAAGCAATACCGTGCGCTTTGCGAGAGAGGTGCCACATTGAAGTTGCATTTGGTATTTGAAAATCAAACCACCCTTGTGATACATAAATTTGGTCCACATGCAAGTGTGTTCGTGTTCTGACCCTCTCCCGCGTCATTTTTCGCCAAATTTATGAACATTAGACAAGTTGGATGATGCAACAGACATGGTTCACTCAATCTAACTGTGTGCCACACTGTTGCACCTGTCACGCACACATCCGCACAGTACATTGGGCTCCACGAGGCTCCCCCTCTCAAAAATATCTGCCTGCCTCAAGGGTTTTTCTATTTCATAACACACGGTTGTTATCTCTAGTCCGTGTGCGATGTTTCTTGTTCCCAATCCCACCCGCATCCCTAGAAAATATCTGCGCGCCTCGAGGGTTTTTCTGTTTCATAACACACGGTTGTTATCTCCGGACCGTGTGCGATGCACTATCATCAAAATTTTCAATAGCATGGCATTTCACTCCAGCCTTTGACTCCAGCGTAGTAAAATTTTCAGTACCCGTGTCATTTCCTCAAACAACCCTCCCCCCTCCACACACACACACACCAAAGCCTCCTCGGGAATGCGCGCGCACACACACACACCCTCCCTTGCTCGAAACCCTAGAAAAGTCCCCATCGTTGCTACCGCCGCCGCCGCAAGGCCTCCATTGTCAACATATGCCAGTTTGCCCGTGCAGCTTACCCATCGATCTCCATACCCAGGCCGCCCTGAGTTTCTTAGATGATGCCTGCCACACGCCCCCTTTCCCGCAGATCCCCATCCCCCACTCCAGAGTGTCGCAGCCTAAGCCCGGCTATGCTTCCCGTGGAGCTCGAGGAGCGACTGGCCTAAAAGAGGTGTATAGCCGTCTCTTCGCCCGACATCACCGAGGAAGCTGACGATCATTACTGGCGGCAGGCACTCAAGCATTGGGCTAGAGTATGCAGGCATGTCTCGTCCGCCGGCTACGACATCGAGGTCATCGACAGCGACGCCCTGAGGCGGGCTGTATCACAGGTTAAGTGGCCCACCCCCAATCCCTCGGGTTCAACCCCCGTCGATCTCATCCATGGCCCCGCCATCGATCTCCTCTAGCTCGCTGTCAACAATTTCCCATTCTACATCGCCATCGAGACCCTTTTGTCATTTCCGAAGGACACGTTCTGCAATGCTGGCTTGATATCCACAGCTTCCAAGTCAGACCTCATCGACGACGACCATGAGGAGGGCACCCTCTCTGGCTCTTCCAAGGGAAAAGAGCCCATATGCTCTTACAAGGGGAAAGTGATACGTCTCTGTCATATCTACTTTTCCAAACACTTTTGCCCTTGTGTTGGACTCTAACTTGCATGATTTGAATGGAACTAACCCGGACTGACGCAGTTTTCAGCAGAATTACCATGGTGTTATTTATGTGTAGAAACAAACGTTCTCAGAATGACCTGGAACTTCATGGAGCAACATTTTGGAAAATATAAAAAATACTTGCAAAAGATGAAGGCTAGGGGGCCCACCACCTCTCCACAAGGGTGGGGGCGCACCTGCCCCCTAGGGCGCGCCCCCTACCTCGTGGGCCCCCTGGTGCCTCTCTGACTCCAACTCCATGTATTGTGTTTCCAGGAGAGAAAAATCAGAGAGAAGAATTCATCACGTTTTACGATACAGAGCCGCCACCAAGCCCTAAAACCTCTCGGGAGGGCTGATCTGGAGTCCGTTCGGGGCTCCGGAGAGGGGAATCCATCGCCATCGTCATCATAAACCATCCTCCATCACCAATTTCATGATGCTCACCGCCGTGCGTGAGTAATTCCATCGTAGGCTTGCTGGACGGTGATGGGTTGGATGGGATCTATCATGTAATCGAGTTAGTTTTGTTAGGGTTTGATCCCTAGTATCCACTATGTTCTGAGATTGATGTTGCTATGACTTTGCTATGCTTAATGCTTGTCACTAGGGCCCGAGTGCCATGATTTTAGATCTGAACCTATTATGTTTTCATCAATATATGAGTGTTCTTGATCCTATCTTGCAAGTCTATAGTCACCTATTATGTGTTATGGTCCGTTAACCCCGAAGTGACAATAATCGGGATACTTACCGGTGATGACCGTAGTTTGAGGAGTTCATGTATTCACTATATGTTAATGCTTTGTTCCGGTACTCTATTAAAAGGAGGCCTTAATATCCCTTAGTTTCCGTAAGGACCCCGCTGCCACGGGAGGGTAGGACAAAAGATGTCATGCAAGTTCTTTTCCATAAGCACGTATGACTATGTTCGGAATACATGCCTACATTATATCAATGAACTGGAGCTAGTTCTGTGTCGCCCTAGTTTATGACTGTTACATGATGAACCGCATCCGGCATAATTCTCTATCACCGATCCATTGCCTACGAGCATTTCATATATTGTTCTTCGCTTATTTACTTTTCCGTTTCTATTGCTATCATCACTACAAAATACCAAAAAAAAACTTTTACTACTGTTACCTTTTGCTACCGTTACCACTACTATCATATTACCTTGCTACTAAATACTTTGCTGCAGATACTAAGTTTCTAGGTGTGGTTGAATTGACAACTCAGCTGCTAATACTTGAGAGTATTCTTTGGCTCCCCTTGTGTCGAATCAATAAGTTTGGGTTGAATACTTTACCCTCGAAAACCGTTGCGACCACCTATACTTGTGGGTTATCAAGACTATTTTCTGGCGCTGTTGCCGGGGAGTATAGCTCTATTGTTTGAGTCACTTGGGATTTATATCTGCTTATCATTATGAAGAACTTGAAAGATCCAAGAACCAAGATTTATCCCTCAACTATGAGGGGAGGTAAGGAACTGCCATCTAGCTCTGCACTTGATTCACCTTCTGTTTTGAGTAAGCTTGCGACACCTAAAACTGCTTCTGCTATTCGTTCTGATATGTCGCATGTTATTGATGATGCCACTTCTGCTATGCATGATACTTATGATGAAACTACTTCTATGCTTGATACTACTGTGCCACTTGGTGATTTTCTTGATGAACAACTTGCTAGGCTAGAGAGATTGAAAATATTGAATCTGATAATACTGATGAAAGTGATGATGAAGAATCACTTGTTATTCCTGAGGGTTATGTTTTGATCAAGAAGCTTCTTTAACTATTTTAGCTTGCAAAGATATATACGAACTAAAGAGGTTATTAGCTGAATGGAACAAGCAATCTCTAAATGCTAGAATGAAACCTGGCCCTGCTTTTGCTACTTCACCTATCTGTGTTACTGATAAGGATTATGAATTCTCTGTTGATCCTGATATAATTACTTTGGTTCAATCTGATCCTTTTCATGGCTATGAATCTGAAACTGTTGTGGCACATCTTACTAAATTAAATGATATAGCCACCCTGTTCACTAATGATGAGAGAACTTGCTACTTTTATATCCTTAAAATATTTCCGTTCTCATTAAAGGGTGATGCTAAGATATGGTTTAATTCTCTTGATCCTGGTTGTGTGCGTAGTCCCCAGGATATGATTTATTACTTCTCTGCTAAATTTCCCTGCTCATAAGAAACAAGCTACTTTAAGGGATATATATATAATTTTGTGCAAATTAAAGAAGAGAGTCTCCCACAAGCTTGGGGGAGGCTTCTCCAATTACTTAATGCTTTGCCTGATCATCCTCTTAAGAAAAATGAAATACTTGATATCTTTTATAATAGACTAACCGATGCTTCCAGAGGTTACCTGGATAGTTGTGCTGGTTCTGTTTTCAGGGAAAGAACACCAGATGAAGCTGAAATTCTATTGAATAATATGTTGACAAATGAAAATAATTGGACACCTCCGGAGCCAATTCCTGAGCCAATTCCTAAACCAACTCCGAAGAAGAGGGGTATTCTATTTCTCAGTCCTGAAGATATGCAAGAGGCAAAGAAATCTATGAAAGAAAAAGGATGATGAGGATTTTGAGCGCTTTGCAGAAATGATTAGACCTATCTTTTTGCGTATGCGATTAACTGATATGCTCAAAATGAATCCTTATGCTAAGTATATGAAATATATTGTTACAAATAAAAGAAAGATACCGACAGCTGAAATTTCCACCATGCTTGCTAATTATACTTTTAAGGGTGGAATACCAAAGAAACTTGGAGATCCAGGAGTACCCACAATACCATGCTCCATTAAAAGGAACTATGTTAAAACTACTTTATGTGATCTTGGAGCCGGTGTTAGTGTTATGCCTCTCTCTTTATATCGTAGACTTGATTTGAATAAGTTGACACCTACTAAAATATCTTTGCAAATGGCTGATAAATCAACTGCTATACCTGTCGGTATTTGTAAGGATGTGCATGTTGTAGTTGCAAACGTTACTATTTTAACGGACTTTGTTATTCTTGATATTCCTGAGGACGATAGTATGTCTATTATTCTTGGAAGACCCTTTTTGAATACTGCAGGGGCTATTATTGATTGCACTAAAGGCAATGTCACTTTTCATGTTAATGGTAATGCGCATACGGTACACTTTCCGAGGAAACAACCTAAGTCCACAGTATAAATTCTATTGGAAAAATTTCGACAATCACCATTGGAGGTTTTGAATTTCCTCTTCCTACTAACAAGAAGAAATATGATATTCTTATTATTGGGGATGTGCATATCCCCGTTGAGGTAACATAGTGTTATTCGAAATTTCTCCGGTTCCATGTTATTCGGAATGAGTTCGTTAACAAGACTTGATCACTTTGTTAGTGGATTCCTTTTGATG